>NC_064641.1:669277201-669580231 GCF_023864345.2 Schistocerca serialis cubense | reverse complement strand
CTGTGTCAAGCAGCTACACTACTATGCCGTTTTCGAAATGCTGCCATTCATCATTTCAAGAAGAAATTTTTTGTAAGTCATCTTGTATCCTCCCACAGGCAACAACTACATATTCTCGTACACCACAGCATCATCAGCAAACGTCCGCAGAGTGTTGCTCACTCTGTCCGTCAAATCATAACAATAAACAGAATAATGGTTGTCGTATCCCACTCCCTGAGGCACCCCTTGACGATACCTTTGCCTCTGTTGATGATGGTGATGACGATGATGATGATGATGACGATGAAATGATGAAGACAACACAAACAGCCAGTCCTCGTTCAGAGAAAATCCCCAACCTGGCCTGGAATCGAACCTCGGATCCCTTGATCCAGACGTAACAACGCTACCCACTACTTGTCTCTGATGAACACTTACCGTCGAGGACAAGGTACTGGTTTCTATCACTTAAGAAGTTTTCGAGCCTTCCATACATCTGCGAACATATTCCACATGCGCTCGTACCTCTGGAAAAGGACTGCTGTGAGTCGCTGTGTGAATTTTGGAAATCCAGTAATACGCAATCTGCGTGTGGTCTTTCATCCATAGTTCACAGGATATTATGAGAGAGAAGTTTCCTTCTGCCGCACGAAGATTCTGATGCACCGGGATTCTGGCAGTACTAGGTAGGAAGCTACGTTGAGGTTGCGGGTTTCGTGGGTTTGGAGGGAGTAAGGAAGAATCACTAGCAGCAAATTTTCTATTTCGACCATCCATGGCTGTAGAATTGTATCAGGATAAGAAAGACCACTTAAGCTGTATTACTGGGGTACACTTGTATGTGGCACCAGAATATGATAATAATATTAAACTAAAATGAAACTAAAATTAAAGCACCCACAGCTCTCAGTCTCAAAAATTAAGTCTTTTGACCTGGTTTTGGCACTACTATGAGTGTCTTCATTAGAAGGAAAACATTCAAAGTGGCACGTCACGTATAAAATAAATATCAAGTGATAAACTTTAGTCACAACAATTTTGAGGTAGAATTACTGCAACCGAAGGCTGTCGTTGCTTTAATTTTACCTTGTTCACGGTCGCTGAACACGCAGACACGTTAAGAACTGTAAAATGAAACTATGATACCATACACTATATATGTGTCTGATATATTTTCTAAAGCGAATCGGTGACTGTGCACAACCGCAGAGCCAAAGATACTGCTTCCGGTCGGAGATTGTAGTGTTGAAGTAAGAGAGTTCTGGGCGCATGTAGTGGGTACATATCTGTAAGCGAAAGAAGATGGAGTATGCAGTTTTTGTGGTGTGCTCTGTGAAGCCACGAAGTGTTAGATTAATGTAGGAATCACGAGAACATGTAAGCCGAGGTCGTCTCTCAAGCAAGGTAAAGATGTTAAATATTTATGACTCTCCTTTTGCCAGCGCTTTAGTGTAGAGGAATTGGCTGATAATTTGCAATTGTTGAGTAACCCGAGAATGTACATAAATTGATTTGATGAAAAGGCTGTTTAGATATTTCCCTTTTGTAATGTTTCTACCATTTGTTAACACAGGTTATGTAATTTGATGAATTGTATTTACGTTCTTTTAGTGAGAATACTTGCTGCATAAATCTCATTGTGTGTGAATCATTTAGTAAAAAAGATGTAATTTCTTTGAGTAATGTTATTTCAATTGTCAAGTGCTTTAAAAAGCCAAACTTATCTTGGAATACAATTTTACTTACAAAATCAGTGTTAGTAATTCACCCCAATCAGCACCACCTGCCTCTTCAGGTCATATGTTTTTCAAAGACGTTGGATTTTTATTAAATGTTTTCATTTATGACCCAAAAGAATTTCATGTGCATTTCAAAGTATTACCGCCAGAGTTGCACACCACTGAGCCCGTAGCTAGCATATTTTATTTTTTATGAGAGACCAAAATACATCGCGTTCCACCGATGCTGCTTTAGAGGTTATACAATTCAGTTTATTTCTTATTTGCACAGCGACCAAAGTTACCAGTTTTGAACAGGGCCAGAGGATTCAGTGCCTGCGGGGCTGAACGTATTTTGGAGTGACTATATTTCTTTATTGGGGTATTGGGAGTTGCATTGCCCGATCAATGCCTATAAAATTTTTGCTGACAATAACACGGAGTAAGTACACCACTTGCAGTTACAACACGCTAAAAGGTAACTCCAGTTATGTATCCAGTTCACAGTCTCGCATTCATTCAATTACATTTAAAGAAAATTACATATTTGTTATGTGCGCAGCACTCAATTCAGTATCATAAATATTATTAAAGAACGTTACAGGGTGACGATCAGTTTGGCTTTAGGAAAGGTAAAGGCACCAGAGAGGCAATTCTGACGTTGCGGTTCATAATGGAAGCAAGACTAAAGAAAAATCAAGACATGTTCATAGGATTTGTCAATCCGGAAAAAGCGTTCGACAGTGGAGCAAGATGTTTGAAATTCTGAGAAAAATAGGAGTAAGCTATAGGGAGAGACGGGTCATATACAATACGTGCTAGAACCAAAAAGGATAATAAAAGTGGACAACTAAGAACGAAGCGCTCGTATGAAAAAGGGTGTAAGATTGGGATGTAGTCTTTTATCGCTACTGTTTAATCTGTACATCGAAGAACCAACAATGGAAATAAAAGGACGGTTCAGGAGTGGAAGTAAAATTCGAGGTGAAAGGATATCGATGATACGATTCGTTGATGAATTTGCTATCATGAGTGAAAGTCAAGAAGAATTACATGATATGCTGAATGAAATGAACAGTCTAAGGAGTGAAGAATATGGATTGAGAGTAAATCGAAGAAAAACGAAAGTAATGAGAAGTAACAGAAGTGAGAACAGTGACAAACTGAGAAGTAACAGAAGTGAGAACAGTGACAAACTTAACATCAGGACTGATGGTCACAAGGTAGATGAAGTTCAAAACTTCTACTACCTAGGCAGCAGAATAATCAGTGTCGTACAGAGAGAGGAGGACGTCAAAAGCAGACATCAAACGTAGACCTTAATTTCATGAAAAAATTTCTGAGATTGTACTGGTGGTGCACACCATTGTATGGTGAAGACAATCGAACCATCTGACATGTTATGGTATAGAAGATTGTTAAAAGTTATGTTGCCTAAATGGGGTTATCCACAGAATCGGCCGGCCGCGGTGGCCGTGCGGTTCTGGCGCTGCAGTCCGGAACCGCGGGACTGCTACGGTCGCAGGTTCGAATCCTGCCTCGGGCATGGGTGTGTGTGATGTCCTTAGGTTAGTTAGGTTTAAGTAGTTCTAAGTTCTAGGGAACTTATGACCTAAGATGTTGAGTCCCATAGTGCTCAGAGCCATTTGAACCTTTTTTGAACCACAGAATCGGTGAGGACGTGAATGTATGAAAAAAATTGACACAAGAAGGGATGTGATGGTAGGACATCTCTTACGACATCAATGAATAACATCCGTGGCTCTAGTTGCAGCTGTAGGGGGTAAGTCTCTACACAGAAATTGGAATATATTCAGCGAAGCAGACTGCAAATGCTACTCTGAGATTAAGATGTTACCGCAGCAGAAGAATTCGTGGCGTTTCGCAGCAAACCACTCACAAAACTGATGATTCAAAAAATGGCGACAAACCTGGGTGAAGCTACTATCACTTCAAAATATTTCTCTAAGACAACCAGTTTCATCAGTCTTACCTGTCACCTTCAGGTCTTAAACTTTTGTATCTAGTAAAACCTGCTCAGTTTATGCATATCGTGCTGAGTTTTATACATTTGACATCTTGTGCATGAAGTCAGCGTAAAATAGGAATGTTTTACTACAAAAGAAAAAATGCTGAATACCTGAAGATGACAGCTAAGACTGTTGAAACACTTTGTCTTGGGTAACAAAAATAGTATGTGTAATGTTGGATTTTGTATGGTTTCTAACAATTAAAACAGATCGTCCTTCAATATTCCCATCATGGGAAAATTCTATCAATCTCAGTATCAGATAGTATGGGGATAGGCTTTTTATATATGTACACCACTTTATAAAGGCTGAAACTAGATATGTAACGAAGATGATGTTTAAATAAATGCGGACTAAGGGGAAATATCGTCACCTTCACCCAATAATTAAAACATACAGTTGCAATTATTATTATTAGTTAATAATTTGGGCATGGACTGCCGGGAGACACAGTGTTATTTGTAATTAACTTGCAGATAAAACTACGACATTTTGCGCACAATGTCTATCAGTTTCACTTGTCGGATGCAGTATTTGACAGCAATGGCAGACAGATCCTACAAGGCGACTAACAATATGGGAACTTAAGAATCGTTGTCGTGGTTACAACATATCACTAGTTACCGTAGTCAAACGCGAAGTCATTGTTGGTTATCTGGAATGGTTTTTTCTGTCATCTGTGATATTGTTCTTAACCGCGCTTAAAAAACAGATAAAACGCTGCTAAACTTGGAAGTCCGTCTCTATGTTCTACCCTCGTACACTCTGTGGTAAACGGCGCGCTCCTACGAGAGCTGGCAGTGGGAGTCAGAAGCATGTCGTTTAATGCCTCGTGACTAAGTGAGGGCTCGGGAAACGCATTAGTTTGGGGCCGGCAGGCGCGGTTGCGCCCGGGGCGCGGGTGAGGCCGAGGTGCCGGACGGCTGCGACGGCGCTTTCATCCGCGGCGCGCAATGCACTTAACGCTCGTAATCAGGCCGGCGGCCGCGGGCGGCGCGGCTGTCGCTGCGACGAACGGACACCTGAAGAGCATCACTCAGGAGAGGGTTGAAACGTACCCGACGGCAAGGAAGCACCAAACCATGAGCCGTAGGGTAATCCCTTAAAGATAATCGTTTTATATATCTCTCGAGTACTGCATATTTCTTTACATGCTGGCAGCTAAAACAATCTGGCTCTCACGACAGATGAATGTAAAATTATACTCAGTAAACTATCTTACAGTGTAGAGTGGAAGATTCTTGAGGTTTTATTACTTTTCCCTCATTTCTGTTCCACACGAGACTGATGCCCAGGAAGAACGATTATCAGTTCAAATGGCTCTGAGCACTATGGGACTCAACTGCTGAGGTCATTAGTCCCCTAGAACTTAGAACTAGTTAAACCGAACTAACCTAAGGACATCACAAACATCCATGCCCGAGGCAGGACTCGAACCTGCGACCGTAGCGGTCTTGCGGTTCCAGACTGCAGCGCCTTTAACCGCACGGCCACTGAGGCCGGCAACGATTATCAGTAATTTGTCTTCTGGCTATCGTGCCTTACAGCCAACAAATACACTACTGGCCATTAAAATTGCTACACCAAGAAGAAATGCAGATGATAAACGGGTATTCATTGCACAAATATATTAAACTACAACTGACATGTGATTATATTTTCAAGCCATTTGGATGCATGGATCCTGAGAAATCGATTCCCAAAACAACCACCACTAGCCGTAATAACGGCCTTGATACGCCTGGGCATTGATTCAAACAGAGCATGGATGGCGTGTACAGGTACAACTGCCCATACAGCTTCAACAAGATACCACAGTTCATCAAGAGTAGTGACTCGCGTATTGTGACAAGCCAGCTGCTCGCCCACCATTGACCAGACGTTTTCAATTGGTGAGAGATCTAGAGAATGTGCTAGCCAGGGCAGCAGTCGAACATTATCTGTGTCCAGAAAGGCCCGTACAGGACATGCAACATGCGGTCGTGCATTATCCTGCTGAAATGTAGGGTTTTGCAGCGATCGATGAAGGGTAAAGGCACGGGTCGCAACACATCTGAAATGTAACGTCCACTGTTCAAAGTGCCGTCAATGCGAACAAGTGGTGACCGAGACGTGTAACCAAAGGCACCCCATATCATCACGCCAGTATAGCGATGACGAATACACGCTTCCAATGTGCGATCACCGCGATGTCGCCAAACACGGATGTGACCATCATGCTGCTGTAAACAGAACCTGGCTTCATCCGAAAAAATGACGTTTTGCCATTCGAGCACCCAGATTTGTCGTTGAGTACACAATCGCAGGCGCTCCTGTCTGTGAGGCACCGTCAAGGGTAACCGCAGCCATAGTCTCCGAGCTGATCGTCCACGCTGCTGCAAACGTCGTCGAACTGTTGGTGCAGATGGTTGTTGCCTTGCAAACGTCCACATCTGTTGACTCAGGGATCGTGAAGTGGCTGCACGATCCGTTACAGCCATGCGGATAAGATGCCTTTCATCTCGACTGCTAGTGATACGGGGCCGTTAGGATCCAACACGGCGTTCCGTATTGAACTCCTGAACCCAGCGATTCCATATTCTGCTAACACTCATTGAATCTCGAATAACGCGAGCAGCAATGTCGTGATACGACAAACCGCAATCGCGATAGGCTACAATCCGACTTTTATGAAAGTCGGAAACGTGATGGTACGCATTTCTTCTCCTTACACGAGGCATCACAACAACGTTTCACCAGGCAACGCCAGTCAACTGCTGTTTGTGTATCAGAAATTGGTTGGAAACTTATCCCATGTCAGCACGTTGTAGGTGTCGCCACCGGCGCCAACCTTGTGTGAATACTCTGGAAAGCTAATCATTTGCATATCACAGCATGTTCTTCCTGTCGTTAAATTTCGCGTCTGTAGCACGTCATCTTCGTGGTGTAGGAATTTTAATGGCCAGTGGTGTATTTCTGGAGTAATACCATCCTCAAGAGAATACGTCTACCAGTATATGATCAATATCTGAACCGGTACGGTTCTCTCTCTCTCTCTCTCTCTCTCTCTCTCTCTCTCTGTGTGTGTGTGTGTGTGTGTGTGTGTGTGTGTGTGTGTGTGTGTGTGTCTCCATTTATCTACCTGCTACCTCCTACCCAGCCAGATCCAAAGAAACTGGTGCACTGCCTAGTATCGTGTAGGGGCCTCCGAGAGCACGCAAAAGTGCTGCGTGATGACGTGGCATGGATTCGACTGTTGCCTGAAGTATGTCGGAGGGAGCCGATACCATGAATCATGCAGGGCTGTCCATAAATCTGTAAGAATATGAGGGGGTGGAGATCTCTTCTGAACACTACATTGCAAGGCAACCCAGACATGCTCAATAATGTTCATGTCTCGGGAGATGGCCAGCGGAAGTGTTTAAATTAAAAAGTGTTCCTGGAGCCACTCTGTAGCAATTCTGGACGTGTGATGTGTAGCACTGTCCTGTTGGATTTGTCCAAGACCGTCGGAATTAACAATGGGCATGAGTGGATGCAGGTGATCAGACAGACTGCTTACGTGCGGGGCCGGCCGAGGTGGCCGAGCGGTTCTAGGCGCTACAGTCTGGAACTGCGTGACCGCTACAGTCGCAGGTTCGAATCCTGCCTCGGGATTGGATGTGTGTCATGTCCTTAGGTTAGTTAGGTTTAAGTTCTAAGGGACTGATGACCTCAGAAGTTACGTCCCATAGTGCTCAGAGCCATTTGAACCATTCTTACGTACGTGTCACCTGTCAGAGTCGTATTTAGATGTATCAGGTGTCCCATATCACTCCAACCTCACACGCCCCACACCATACAGAGCCTCCATCAGCTTGAACATTCCCCTACTGACATGCAGGGTCCATGGACTCATGAGGTTGTCTCAATACCTGTTCAAGCCGATCCGCTCGATGCAATTTGAACCGAGGCTCGTCCGATCAGGCAACATGTTTCCAGTTATCAACAGTCCTATTAAGTGTTGACGGGCCGAGGCGAAGCGAGAAGCTTTCTGTCGTGCAGTCATCGAGGATACACGAGTGGGCCTTCGGCTCCAGAACCCCATATCGATGATGTTTCGTTAAAGGGTTCGCACGCTGACACTTGTTGATGGTCCAGCACTGAAATCCGCAGTAAATTGCGGAAGGGTTGCTCTTCTGTCACACTGTACGATTCTCTTCAGTCCTCGTTACTTCTGTTCTTTCAGGATCATTTTTCGGCCGCAACGATGTCGGTGATTTGATGTTTTATCGGATTCCTGATATTCAGGGTGCAACCGTGAAATGGTCGTACGGAAAAATACCCGCTTCATCGCTACCTCGGAGATGCTGTGTCCCATTGCTCACGTGTTGACTATAACACGACTTTCAAACTCACTCAAATCTTGATAACCTTTCATTGTAGCAGCAGAAACCGATCTAACAAGTCCGCCAGACACTTGTCCTATATAGGCGCTGCCGCCCCAGCGGCGTACTCTTCCTGTACTGAACTGTATTTGAATACGCCTGCCTATGCCAGTTTCTTTGACACTTCAGTATGTAATAACCAGTTCTTCCATTATCTTTTGTGTTGAAAACTACGGCCGCTTTCAGTCCCCAAGGCCATTATTGAGATGTGTCTACATAGTATGGAAACGAAAGTTCACCAAAATTCTGAAGTTAAAGAGTAGGTCTTGTTCGCATAAGAACTTTTACTACGATGGTGACCGGTTTCAGTCTATTTGCAGACCATCTTCAGACCAATGACATCAGTCGGACGTTGTGAGTGGAGAAGCTGTTGAAAGACGAACGCCAACTTTTAACTTCAAAATTTTGCACTGACATCGCCAGATATTACATGACATAAATAATGTTGAAAATGAATTTGTCAACAAACATCGTGAAAACAACACAATAACAAAAATGTTGTCTGAAATTGTTTACAGCGCAAGAAAATGACAAATGTCACATGACTCTACACGTTTGGCGTCCTGAGAGGACACAGAACGACTGCTGAGACGCGCCTTGAGGCGGCAGCGAAATAGGGAGGAGACAAGTTCCAGGCGACGCCAGTAGAATACAGGTATTTAAGCAGTAAGAGGTTAGTGATGTGATAAAAGTTGACAAAATAATTGAACATAAAATAAAATGCAGAAAAATATGATAACTAAGAGATTTTCGTCTATTGTGGGATCTATATTGATATTAATAATTTTTACATATTTTCTTCTTGATAATCTTTCTGTCGATTTCTTAGGCTGTATGCGACTACAGGTAATATTTATGTTATTATGTTGTTCTGATGATTCTTGTTAGCAAGTTAATTTTCAACATTACTTAGTTTATGTAAGGTACATCTCATTTTAATGACTAATTCACACCACACTGTATTTTCTTATTTTTTCATGAAGTATGTGCACGGGTTGTTTCGCAAATTTCTTCTATTACATTTTTGTTGAGTGTATCTATTTCTACAGCTGTATTTTAGTAATTCTATTTTACGCTGTAGTTCCATAGTATATAGGTACCACTGAATAACGGCCGGGGGGCTGAAACATGACGTTGTTTTTCAAATAAAAACTAAAGTGCAACTTGTGCTGGCATTTTATTAATAACAGAACTACAGTTGCCGAACCTGCATCCAGACTTTCCGTATGAGGGGCAAGAAAAGAAATATAGCCTGTATTCACTGCTATGGCTCCCACTTTTAACATGCCTAAGAGTTTAATATGAATAAAAATAATTTAAATATGAAAATAATAATTTCTTTACTGAGTGCTTTGCTGTAACATAACGTCCAAAGAATTCCTATTCAGAAAAATTTAAAATTCGAAATGGTTACCAGCACGCCCGGAATTCTGAGATATACATATTGACATTAACTTAAGAACTGTAAGAGCAACAGTGGACGGTGGTTCACATTTTTGACAATGTCATGATCTGCACATAATAAAGTGTGCGCTCCTCATTATCTGTATTGTATTAGCACTACGATTGTGAACACAGGTCAGTATACGGTGGCTATGTGATCGTGTAAATGATGAGAATCCCGCTTCCCTCAGTTCTTGCTATGTACGCTCGTTACGTCATCCCTTAGGTTATTTTTTTCTTAGTGTGATGGTGGGGAAGGGTAGAGTGTGTGTGTGTGTGTGTGTGTGTGTGTGTGTGTGTGTGTGTGTGTGTGTGTGTGTGTGTGGTGGGTGTCGGGGGAGGCAGTTTTACTCTATCTTCCCCGCTTTACTCAACCTGCATGTATTACCGGATCTACCTGTTGATTCACAGTGTCAGATTTGTTGTTGGCGGGTTGCAGGAAGTATGTCCATCTGGTAACTGGCCCCTTTACGTGGCTGCAATTCTTTCTGCAGGAGTTCACGTTGCAAGCCCATCCATGTGGGATAGCCGTGAGGTTAGCATCTGAACACTATCCTGTGTGAAATGTAGATTACAAGTTCTAGAATTCCCTGCTGTTTCCGAAACAGCTTTTTAACCTTTTGCGCGATCGATGGATCGCGCCCCAGTCTCTACTAAAACATCCTTGCCTTCGGAGCGCGTGGTTCGCGCGTACATCGGGGGTGCGAGGGTAGTGACAGTGAGACTGGAAAG
Organism: Schistocerca serialis cubense; assembly: GCF_023864345.2. Lineage (NCBI taxonomy): Eukaryota > Metazoa > Arthropoda > Insecta > Orthoptera > Acrididae > Schistocerca > Schistocerca serialis. The sequence continues at coordinate 669,569,920 of NC_064641.1, read as the reverse complement.
GTGAAAGCAGTTCGCTCGGTTTGCGGCGACAAAGTTGGTAACTGGCGGCGAGGCGAGCAGTGTGCCGGCAGTTGATAGCTCGAGTAAGGTCGCCAGTTAACAGTCGCAGGCCCCGAGCGTAGCAGCGATACGAGGAAGAGACACTCAGGTGGGTTCCTTGACTGCGAACCGTTATTACCTCGGCTGTGGTAGGCTGCAAACCTTTGGACGTAAGGGGCGCGTACCGAGGCGTGTGGTGTGCTTCAGCGACTGACCAGTCTGGAGACGGAGGGCGGACCGCAGCTGTGTTGAAGTTGTGTGTCGGCTCCACACTGCCCTTCCTGGAATGCTGTACCGATATGTCTGCTGAGCTTCCGATTTAGTTTATCGTATGCAAGTGAGTCGAGCACCAGCAGTAACCATAGCGATGATTGCGATTTCCTGCACCAGTGCAGTGATTGTTCAGTTCGGTAGTTTTCTGGTTATTAGAGGTTCACGTGCGTTTCCATATCGGACTTATGGCTATTAATCCCGCTTATATCTCTGGTCAGGAAAGCTGTGTGTGTACTCCTATGAAACTACTAAATTTGTTTATGTACCTAATGTTCTTATCTGTTTCTTGCTGTATTATTACTGGACCTCATAATTTCATCTGTCTGTTTGGATGTTTATCTACCAAATTTGACTGTGGCTTTTTTTTTGTAAGTGTGGTGCTTCTCAATAAGTCAGTCTCTCTCTCTCTCTCTTATCGAGGACTTTATTTTGCGTTTGTTGCTACTAGCTTATATGTGGCTTAATTCTATTCAAAAGGTTATGTTCTATGTGCCGTTAGTCAAGGGTTCGTTAGCCAACTGAAGGCTTGTGGTTTAGTGCTCCGCTCCACGTTACAGTTACTTGTTTACCCCTCACCTATGTGGGGCGAGTTTGGTACAATCTGTGGTTGGCAGCCGAACATCCTGCTTGGTAGCTACAGTACATTTTACTTGTTTTTCTTTTTGCTGTTATTTTGACTGTCGTGAGGCGGCGTTGGATCTATAGCGGAGGCCTGGCCCAATTCCTGTACTAAATTCTATATTGCTCTGTGAATTAGGCTACCATTTGTGTTTCTTTGAGTGGGATGTAGGTGAAATCTGCCTGGCTGATAGAGCAAGCGCAGCATCCGAAACATAAGTCCTCTCCCCACGGACGGCCAACCGCGTGCGGGTGGTAATTTTCCGAGCGAACTACCTCTTGCCGCGACGGAGTTGTATATCACGTCGATATACTTATTTATGTCTTAATCACTGTGAGCCTACTTCTATTAACTATTTTTTGTGAGTCATCTAAATTGTTGAAGTGTTAACAGACTAAGTTGCCACTCGAGTAATTAATATATTTATTTACTTAAATATTTTTGTGCTAATGTGGCTAGGCCAACTGAATGGTTATTAATCTTACTCCTTGCATACACTGTTGGTTTTGGAACTGGCCAAACACTCGGAGATTTAAGACCTGTTAATTTCATAAAGGTTCTCACTCACTATTTGTATCATTCAGGACGCAGTATTTAAAAGCAATTTTGGTTGATTCGCCTGCCTTGCGCACCTCTGCTATCCGGAGATATACACTCCTGGAAATGGAAAAAAGAACACATTGACACCGGTGTGTCAGACCCACCATACTTGCTCCGGACACTGTGAGAGGGCTGTACAAGCAATGATCACACGCACGGCACAGCGGACACACCAGGAACCGCGGTGTTGGCCGTCGAATGGCGCTAGCTGCGCAGCATTTGTGCACCGCCGCCGTCAGTGTCAGCCAGTTTGCCGTGGCATACGGAGCTCCATCGCAGTCTTTAACACTGGTAGCATGCCGCGACAGCGTGGACGTGAACCGTATGTGCAGTTGACGGACTTTGAGCGAGGGCTTATAGTGGGCATGCGGGAGGCCGGGTGGACGTACCGCCGATTTGCTCAACACGTGGGGCGTGAGGTCTCCACAGTACATCGATGTTGTCGCCAGTGGTCGGCGGAAGGTGCACGTGCCCGTCGACCTGGGACCGGACCGCAGCGACGCACGGATGCACGCCAAGACCGTAGGATCCTACGCAGTGCCGTAGGGGACCGCCCCGCCACTTCCCAGCAAATTAGGGACACTGTTGCTCCTGGGGTATCGGCGAGGACCATTCGCAACCGTCTCCATGAAGCAGGGCTACGGTCCCGCACACCGTTAGGCCGTCTTCCGCTCACGCCCCAACATCGTGCAGCCCGCCTCCAGTGGTGTCGCGACAGGCGTGAATGGAGGGACGAATGGAGACGTGTCGTCTTCAGCGATGAGAGTCGCTTCTGCCTTGGTGCCAATGATGGTCGTATGCGTGTTTGGCGCCGTGCATGTGAGCGCCACAATCAGGACTGCATACGACCGAGGCACACAGGGCCAACACCCGGCATCATGGTGTGGGGTGCGATCTCCTACACTGGCCGTACACCACTGGTGATCGTCGAGGAGACACTGAATAGTGCACGGTACATCCAAACCATCATCGAACCCATCGTTCTACCATTCCTAGACCGGCAAGGGAACTTGCTGTTCCAACAGGACAATGCACGTCCGCATGTATCCCGTGCCACCCAACGTGCTCTAGAAGGTGTAAGTCAACTACCCTGGCCAGCAAGATCTCCGGATCTGTCCCTCATTGAGCATGTTTGGGACTGGATGAAGCGTCGTCTCACGCGGTCTGCACGTCCAGCACGAACGCTGGTCCAACTGAGGCGCCAGGTGGAAATGGCATGGCAAGCCGTTCCACAGGACTACATCCAGCATCTCTACGATCGTCTCCATGGGAGAATAGCAGCCTACATTGCTGCGAAAGATGGATATACACTGTACTAGTGCCGACATTGTGCATGCTCTGTTGCCTGTGTCTATGTTCCTGTGGTTGTGTCAGTGTGATCATGTGATGTATCTGACCCCAGGAATGTGTCAATAAAGTTTGCCCTTCCTGGGACAATGAATTCACGGTGTTCTTATTTCAATTTCCAGGAGTGTAGTAATATTCTTGTTGATGCTTTCATTGTATTACTAAAGTTTCTATTATTGTTTTTAATCTGTTTGCTATTAATCAATCTGGTACAGTTTTATCAGTGTAAATTATTCTGTCTCCCAGTAGTCAATGCAACTGAGATGTTTTATAAATATAGCTTAGAGTGTTCTTTTAAAGTAAAGAGAAAGCTCACATGAAACATGATGTTCCGTCTTGGCCTGTCCTTCCTACCACAGATAGCCTGACGTGGGTACTGCGTACCAGTTTCCATGCTACTTTATTCTCCGATACTTATCTGTAAAATTTGTGTTTTGGTATATGAAAACATGTAAATGACTCTACTATAATAACTTCCTTGAGTAGGACTATAAGCATAATGACCGTCTCCCCATAGGATCCACGCCTGCAAATGACTTCGTAGTGAAGTTATTATCAACGATCAGACGTGAAATTGTATTGAATTATCAGCACTTACACACAGATGAAATGGTAAAAAAAACTGAAAATTTGTGGAAAGTACTATGGGACCAAACTGCTGAAGTCATGGGTCCCTAGGCTTACACACTACTTAATCTAGCTTAAACTAACTTAGGCTGAAGGCAACACACACACACACACACACACCCATGCCCAAGGGTGGACTCGAACCTCCAACGGGGGGAGCCGCGCGAAACGTGGAAAAGCGCCTTACCCTTTTTTTTTTTTTTTTTTTTTTTTGTAGATCTCATTTTGTTCTGTATTGTTCGTTGAATTTGTTCTTGGCGGACGTCCGATGACACCCGTTGATCCGTTCACTCAGTTTTTTTTATTACAGAGGGTAGCTATTACCTCTGACCGAACACGCTGAGCTACCGCACCGGCTACCTTAGACCGCTCGGCAACCACGCGCAGAAATCAAATGGTACTTCTTAGTGGTCGTACAGTGATAAACCAAGCAAATTTACTACTTATTTGTTATCACTCCTACGTTCAGTTATTCCTACCGAATGAGTGTGTTGATCAGTTAAAAAAAATGGCTCTGAGCACTATGGGACTTAACATCTATGGTCATCAGTCCCCTAGAACTTAGAACTACTTAAACCTCTGAGTGGCCGAGCCGTTAGAGGCGCCATGTCACTGACTGCGCGGCCCCTCCCGTCAGAGATTCGAGTCCTTCCTCGGGCATGGGTATGTGAGTTGTTCTTAGCATAAGGTAGTTTAAGTAGTGTGTAAGTCTAGGGACCGATGACGTCAGCAGTTTGGGCCCTTAGAAATTCACACACATTTGAACACATTTCTATTATTATATGTATTAACTGAGCGTGCGTAGGATGGGAAGCACTTGTCAAAGTTTCAGATTATTTGTCCTATGACAATTAAGAAGTACTTGTACTAGGACGTTCATGGGTAAGCAGTGTAAATTTTACGCATACTCACATCCAGCTGGTGATAAGATGCTGTCCAGAAACATTAATGTGACCTCCAGTCAGAAGTCTGAATAACCACCTTTTGCAGCGAGGACCGCTGCGAGCCCTGCAGGAAGAGAGCCAGTCATCATCTGGAAGGTACCGACAGGGATTTGGAGCCACTCCAAATCCAGTGCCGTGGGCAGCTGCGCCAGGTTTCTCGACTGAGAACCCATGGCACGAATAGCCCGGTCGAGGTGTTCCCGAAGATTCTCGACTGGGTTTTAATGCGGGGATCCTGGTGGCCAGGGAGGAAAGCTAAACTCATCCTGGCTCTCTTCGAACCACGCTCGTACACTGTGAGCTGTGTGACACGTTGCATTGTCCAGCTGGTAGATACCATCTTGCCGAGGAGAAACAAATTGAATTCAGGGGCGAACGTGATCCCGGAGGATCCACTATGTCTTCCAGACACCGGGGAACGCCACCAAAACATTCCCCAAACCATAACGCTCTCCTCCGGCCTGGACCGTTCCGACGATTGTTCCAGTGTCTCTACTTTCAGATGTCTCACGCCGTGCACGCCAACGGCCATATGTCTTCTGAAAAGGCCACCTGTCACCACTCAGCGGTGTACTGGCGATGACTTGCAAATTCCAGCCTTCGTCGTCGATGAAAAGATGTGAGCATGGTGCATGAACCAGGCGCCCGTTGGCGGAAGCCGTACACTGCAACGTTCGCTGTTCGGTCACTGAGAAAACACTGTTGGTAACCCGTAGTTCATCTGGGCGGCCATTTGTTCAACAGTTTTTCGTCTATTCGCACGTACACGTCTCCGCAGCCAACGTTCACTCGCTGTCATCTATGGCCCGTGGTGCTCTACAGTTGCCTCGGCGGCTGTTTTGAACAGCGTCATTTCGCCATCTACAGCATACTTTAACCGCGGCGGCACGCAGACAGTTCACGAACTTAGCCGTTTCTGAGATGATTCCACTCTTGGCCTAGACCCCATTATTCATCCCCGTTTGGACATTTTTTTTCACTTGCCGTCCTGATTTTACGACCCACCACCTAATTGCTTAAGGTGGGTCTTTATTGACCACTTAGCCGCTGTGATCGGTATACACCAGTTCCTGCATCCGATCGGACCGTTGCCCATGTCCCGCGACGTGGAGGCGGGTCATAGTTGTTCATACTTTGTTTCTGACTTTTTGTTTTTGTTTTCTTTCATTTTTTATCTTTGTTTGCTTTGATTCTTCAACAGAAAGAGGTTCCTACTCAATGGTCTGAAGATGACTACAGTAGTGGTAGAAACCGGCCACCTTGATAAATAAATCGTGATCAAGACTGTTTTTAATAGTAAATATTTATAAGACACTGATCACTGCCACTCCCATAATGTATTCAAAAGTAATTTGTTTGCTTTGTTTTCTTTCTTTTCTTTTCTTTTGGCAGCTTTCCCAAACCATTTCACAAATATTTCCAAGAAATTTAAAAAAGAAATACAAAAAGTAGTTGAGACTCAGGAAGCGGAAAGAAGACAGGAAAGGTAGAAGTTTGTAGTCTCGCTACCCTGGGGTACTGAGGATAAAGCCTTGGAGTTTGTCGTCCAGCCACTGATCCCCAGACTCCAATACCTTTAATTACCTTTAGACTAGGAAGTATATACTACAATATAACTACTAAGCTAATTAGCTGGCAGGAGTGGCCGTGCGGTTCTAGTCGCTGCAGTCTGGAGCCGAGCGACCGCTACGGTCGCAGGTTCGAATCCTGCCTCGGGCATGGATGTGTGTGATGTCCTTAGGTTAGTTAGGTTTAAGTAGTTCTAAGTTCTAGGGGACTGATGACCTCAGAAGTTGAGTCGCATAGTGCTCAGAGCCATTTGAACCATTTAAGCTAATTACTAAAGCTATTACTAAAATAACTACGCTGTTGACTGGTTTAAAGTGCCGTTTTGGCCTGTGGCAACTGCGACGGCGCGCCGACACTGTTTACATCTATGTTCATGTGTTGGTCTAGTTGTGTGTTATCTATTGTAATAGCTTGGTTCAAATGGCTCTGAGCACTATGGGACTTAACATCTATGGTCATCAGTCCCCTAGAATTTAGAACTACTTAAACCTAACTAACCTAAGGACATCACACAACACCCAGTCATCACGAGGCAGAGAAAATCCCTGACCCCGCCGGGAATCGAACCCGGGAACCCGGGCGCGGGAAGAGAGAACGCTACCGCACGACCACGAGCTGCGGACTGTAATAGCTGTACAGTATGTTTAGACTCATGAGTTTCTGTCGGATCTTATTTTCTGCCTTGGTTTTCATCCTCCACACTATGGAGTCTATGTAGGTGCCGCATAGTCTCTGTACGGTCTCTCGCGCCTGTACTCTTTACGGCATTCATCTGAAAATTTTTCTGTCGGTACGTTTAGTTCGTCCCATCATATATGTGTCGTTTAGTTTGTAAGTGTTGTATTCCTGGTGTGTTCCTGTGTTGTCAGTATTTCCCGCAGAACAAGACTGTGTGTTCGGGGCTTCCCCAACCTCAGCATGTACATGTAGATGTGTCTCTTAGACTCATGCGGTTCAAGTGCGTGGGATAAGGTCCGTGTCCGGTCAAGAAATGCACCATGCCGCGGCTAGGATCGGCATGCTTCATTCTTAACCTTTCTGTGATATCCGGAAAAAATGTATGTACTCTCCGTCCCTTATCACTTGTGCCCCCATTCTTCTTGCCATGTATCAACTTTCCATTTTCTGAGATCCCGCTTGTTGTTCAGCGGAGAACCAGTTATTATATTAACCAGGTCTAATCTACCAATTTGGACAGCTAAATCTCCCCTTCCCGCCCTACGTCGAAGACTACACTTTTATCCGCGTCCTTATGTGCCCATCACTGATAATGCTGCCACCTACCGTCTGTGAGTGGCTGTTGCAAGTTGACGAACAAAGGCAGTGGTCACGTTAATGTAGCTTGACCGTGTGAGGTGAGCCTCAAAGCCACGCGGAGTAGCCGCGCAGTCCAGGGCGACTTGAACGGTCGCGCGGCTCCCCCCGTCGAAGGTTCGAGTCCTCCCTCGGGCGTGGGTGTTGTGTCGCCCTTAACTTAGATTAAGTAGTGTGTGTAAGCTTAGGGACCGATGACCTCAGCAGTTTGGTCCCTAAAATCTTACCACAAATTTCCAAATTTAACCTCAAGCATATCCATCTGTTGATAAACAAAATACTGTAATAACCGATGACCTCAAGAGAGATTCTGCAACTGTTAAAACTTTTAAAATACTTATTGTGACACTCTCTCTTCCATATTATCACACTTGACAACTAATTTCAATCACATTTAACGATCATGTTGAGATAAGATTAATCAGGAGGTGTGGGAAGTCAATTCTTTAAGAAAGAATATAATCGTAGGATATAGTCCAAAAGGAACAGCACTGCTGTATGTTGGGATAACATTCCGTAGCCTCACTCTTTATACTAATTTTTAAATAGGTTATTCTTTTGATTCATGACTTTTCGAGGGCTATTTGCCGCCCGTGTGTGGTATAGCCTACTGTCAACTTAGACAAAAATGACTATCGTTCACAGACTCCTTTTTTTCTTTTTCAACCAAGAGCGAAGAAACGAAAGGATATAGGATATAGTCATTATGATTCCCTGACGTTGAGCCAGAGTGAGAGTGGGTTCATAATTAGGAAACAAAAATGTTAAAGTACAAGGGCCTTATAACTCCATCACCTGTCAGTTCTGTCTGTAATACTTGAAAGAAGTGAATTCTAGTTTCCGTCATTTATTGGCATACTGCTTGTAATAAGCTATATGACTCTCATCTCGTATGAAATTTATGTTTGTGACTTCTTCTCCAGTCTTTACAAATGTAACCATCACGAACGGTTAATATTATGTTACATGTGTGTGTATTGTTCGTTCCACACGGGCGTTGTCGGAGAGTATTATGTTTTAAATTAGTGTCCGTAACGTTCAGTCTTTTGAGAATCATGTGAGTTGTAAAAATAATTAGCTTCAACTCAGCATCAGTTTCTCTCTAATTATTAACGGAAAGAATCAAGCGAACAAAGTGGCAGACCATGCTAGCACGACAGAGGAGAGAAGCGGGGAAATTTTCTTGCTTCGTCTCTGTTTATCGTAATCCATCTCTCCATTTCATCTCCAGAAACACGCTTCCACGTGGCGTCACTTTAATTTGTCAGAGGCAGGGTAGCGTGTAATGTAATGGGGGCTGTCCCATCTAGCAACGAAGGGAGGAGTACGCAGCTGCGATACGTTATCAGCCGCATTACACGTTTCCACGCAGCGGGCAAAGTGAAATTGGACCACCCCGTGTTCTGGACACACCTGGCGCTCTGCGCAGCAGATCTTGCTAGGGAGATGCAGAATTTCAACAGAACTGGTGCACCAGTGGGCTTCATTACGATGATTTTAGCTAGTGGGTGAGACAAATTGCGTTTTGAGTCTTTGAAAGGGGCCAAAGTGAGTTACTGTCAGTTGCACTCAACATATAATCATTATTTATTAAAACACACAATCACAGAAGCAAAAGTCAAAAACTCTCAAGGTTGTAACGAAAGACCTCCTTTGATTTAATTTAGATCGGCTGAAGGCCACATCGAAAATCCGAGGCACAACGCCTAAGCAAGGAATTGAGGTACAGGAGTTCTTCTGGAGGTTTCACTTCTTTAGAAAAAAAAAAAGTCTTCATTATAAGCAGGCTGAAAGCCTTAGCTTAAATTTTTCTCACAGAACCGTGCTGAAGGCCACACATTAATCAAGAACAGTGTTACTGCTTAAGGTCGAAACAAAGATTTTCAATGTTTAATCTAAAACTCGGCTGAACGCCGCATATCAACAAAACAATTTAACGGCTTAAGGCATAGGAAGAACTATTTTCAATTTGAAAAGGCTGACGGCCTTATCTTAAAATATTTCGTGTAAGACTCGGCTGAAGGTCTCATACTAAAGAATAACAGTCTTATGACTCAAGGGCAAGACAAGGATCTTGAATTTTTAATTTAAGAAACATTAAAACCTGGCTGAAGGCCACCCAGAGTACTTAAGACTAAAAAGGAGATCACTATGTAAAACACAAGGAGCGGCGCTCAGAAGGTTCCAAGTGTCGGCCTGGGAAGGTATCACTAACGACGTTTAGGCGAGACACGCAGCCAAACCAACAACCGCTTAATCGGATGCCAACCCAACCGATAGCCAGCCGACGAACCAACCAACAAGATCAGTTCTGTTCCACCCGACCAGCAAAACAACAACAAGATGTCAATAGCACAGCGTTCTGGATACTGATACCAAATCCAGCGAACTCAGAATAAACGCCCAAAACTACAAGCGTCACCTCAGCTGTCGAACTACACGCCATGCTTGACAGCATCAACACGAAAAGGAAAATACAATGCCGAAAACTACGTCAACGACCAGGGCAGGTAACCGGAACGTCAACTTCCACAAGGCAGTAGATACCGCTGGTACACTTCATTAATGTAGGAGTGAATTAAATTGAGTTAAACCTCACACAGGAAGACGGTTGCAATTCTAGCCGACTTCAATGCACGCATGTTGTTGCTCACGGGAGTCTCCCAGAAAGCGACAACCAGGATCAAACGAAGAGATGTGATAGCAGTTGAGGCTTGATACTAGGCTAAGTGAGCACTCAACTTTAGTGTCCAGGATCGGCCGGCGACGAACTTCGTAACCCTCGCAAGAGGCGCTTCACAGCTGCAACCGCACGTACACGTCGCCAGGGGCTCCGGCCTGACTATGCACCATGGAGACTTCCTCGCTGCTCTGACCCAACCGGCCGACCGCCGTATGCTGACAGCATTTCAATCACTGCCCAGTGGACATGACACAAGCTACGCAAAGTTCCACGAAAACACTTCCTCAAGGAACTCGAACCATCGAAAAATCAATGATTGAAGAACAACAAATTCTAATCATAAGTCGAAACACACAGAGAACCGATAGGCGGTCGGCGACCAAATACATATCGTCGCCACTCAAGTCATGTATGTCAGTAACGATCGGGCGAATCATGGCTGTCCGGACCTCACACCTGCTGCGCCCCGACTGAACTCCGGATGTACGTCGACCCGGAAACACTAGCCGTCGCAGCAAAGATTATATGACAGTGCTGTTATCGATAAACGCTGCTGCTGCCACTCACGGGCAGGTAAGCCAGCAACTTAGTGACGCCAGTAATTCAAATAAAATAAAATAAAAAAGGAGGCGGCAGTACCGAAAAAAAACCAGATGACAAATAATAAACGGCATGAACAAGAGCCACGAACGGCTCAACCATCTGTACATAATTTCTCACACCTTCATGAGTCAATCCATTATGTTGTAAGGAAATATGTTGATAAATGCGGCTCAAATGCTATATAGAAGTCGGCCGCGGTGGTCTAGCGATTCTAGTCGCTCAGTCCGGAACCGCGCGACTGCTACGGTCGCAGGTTCGAATCCTGCCTCGGGCATGGAAGTGTGTGATGCCCTTAGGTTAGTTAGGTTTAAGTAGTTCGAAGTTCTAGGGGACAGATGACCATAGATGTTAAGTCCCATAGTGCTCAGAACTATTTGAACCATTTTTTTTTTTTTTTGCTATATAGAAGTAATGCATTTTGTAAACCAACAATCAGACAGAATTTTGTTTCAAAACTTTACTGAAAAACGTTGACTTCCTAATTTAGCACTTTCAAATCCCATTTTGATAAAGATTTTACAGGTTTGTACGGAGTGAGTAGAGATGTAATAGCCCTTTTGTTTTGTGAACTGTTCACGCTATAGGAACGAGGGTGTCGTAAAACGACAGCACAAAGAGGAAAACATACGTGTGTTACATGGGCAATTCTGTTACCTCTCTTATCAACCGAGATATCGAAGCTAGTGCAAAAGCACTGTCTTTTTACGAAATGATATACATTTAGTTGTGTCATTATAAATGTGTTCGAAACACCATTACAGTGAAAAATGTACTGCAAGAGGGGGGCAAGACGGTGGTTAGAACCAGTTAAGGTGAAAACAACGCGGACTTACGTATGAAGATATTGTGGTCAGCTTTGTACGCTGGAGATACTGCTTCAGCTACGATTTTTGTAAATGGAACTGTGTGCTAACTTTTATTGTGCTGGGAATGGTTCATCAGAAGTTTGTCCCAACGTAAAATTGTTTTGCGAACAACTACGCTCGCATCAGGAAATTTTCTATCTTATCTCCAAACCAAAAAATCTATCTTATGTTGGTGACATTATTATGAGTCATGAAAAATTGTGCTCTCTTTAGCTGAGCCTATATGACGCTTCCTGGCAGATTTAAAATGTGAGCTGGACCGGGAGTCGAACCTAGGACATTTACCTTTGGCAGGCAAGAGCTCGACCAACTGAGCTTTCCAAGCACGTCTCACTTTTTGTAGCTTGAGGGTGGGTCGTGAATAGTGCTTGTGTGGCTCAGCCGATAGAGCATTTGCCCAGGAAAGTCAGAGGGCAGAGGTTCGAGTACCGGTCCGGCACAATGTTTTTAACCTACCAGGAAGTTTCCCTATCAATCCTGCATTTGCCTGTAGACCACCAAGCGGTCCGTGAACGACTTGGAAAGACAAGAAAGATTCTCACTGCCGGAATTTCTTGACTAAACGTACCACATGAAATTGCAATTATACGAAAAAACCTTTGCGCAAAGTACTCTTCTGGGTATTGTCATTTTGCAGAAATCTCGTTTCAGTGTCGCGAACGTGCACGAACTCGAGTGGATGTAACGTATTATACGCCTTACGCGGGCCACCTTATGTAATACAGCGCCATTCAAATGGCTCTGAGCACCATGGGACTTAACATCTGAGGTCATTAGTCCCCTAGAACTAAGAACTACTTAAACCCAACTAACCTAAGGACATCACACACATCCATGCCCGAGGCAGGATTTGAACCTGCTACCGTAGCGGTCGCCCGGTTCCAGACTGTAGCGCCTAGAACCGCTGGGCCACACCGGCCGGCGTACAGCGCCGTACTTTGGGTTATAATTGTTATGTTGCCGAGAGGTGATAAGGAAATGTGGTGTTAAGATGACAAAACGTGATTAAAGTGGTCGTGTACCACTAACCGCCCATCAACAACTTCATTAACAACTATTTATGCCACAACACATTTGTTACATATGCGTCTAATATCTGTGATTCTTGAACCATAGGAACATGATAGAAAAACTGTAGTTCTAATCGCTAACGCAGTGTGGAATGAGTTACTGCTTGTTGTTGCTTTTAGTAAATGTTATGTTTCTGATCTCTATGATACCTTCAAGTATGGAAACAGAGAGTACTCCTAGTTACAACGAGGAAAACAGAGTATGAGAATTTTCTAAGAAGGCTTTCAGGTTACTGTAGATAAATTGCCGGAGTTTAATGCTGTCTTGAGATCTGACTGAATATTGCCACAGTTTCTATCAGGTCACAGTGCTATTCACTTGAGAGAATCGCACCACCTGACATAGCCTCGCAACACATTAACCAGCACAAGAGGTGATACCCAAATACTAATACTATAGATTCTTTAAAAAGAAGATTTAACGCTAATTTCTGGCTACTGATTTCTGACGATACGTTCCTTGTAGCTCGGGAAGATTTTCTTTGAATGAAAGTTTCGTCGTTTAATTGTCTTTCGAACTTTTTTTTATTTATTTGTCAAGATTAATTCTGATTGCGGTGGACATGAAGTAGTTCTTGTTATAATAACTTTCTTCTATTTACGATATAACTTTAAAATTCTTCTGGTGTTTCCTGGCTTACTGAGACAAGCCTCATTCTTTTTACAGAACTGACGTGTAGCTTAGTGACAACAGTATCAAAATAGTGGACCTGTGAAAACACAAGGAAGATATAGTAGAGACTGCAAACTTTACATAAGACAAACCAGCATTCGCAGACGTAGAAGCGCAGAAAATGGACCACGCTTACTATACAAATGTCGTATCATCTGTATACACAGCAGTACTTTCCTCAACAGACATGAAACGACAGACGTCGTACTGGAGGAAAAGTGTACGCCGTGTGGAGTTCAGTGAGGGAAAACTTCACCCACTGTAGGTCATGCGGATAGACGCAACATTTAATATACGAAGATCACAATGTAGAACAAAAATATACAATCTGCAACGGTATAAAAGAGATTACAAACAAAAGCAGAAAAGATGAGTAAATGGGAAACATACTGTTATGCAGTTTGGATAAATGGAAAGAGTGCTGCCTTACAATTAGTAGCGGGCCTATGGGCTAGTACGTGCAGCCAGATGAGGTAACATTTAATTACACGGTAGAAAAATAATTGTATGGAGGATTAAAATTAAACAAATAGGCAAAATTTAGATTAAAAATAAAAAGCCAAAGGCTGAGTTTTTTTTAAATAGTCGTCCCCACTTGTTGGAGACTATGTATTTTTGTTCTGGATTTTTCATATTCGTTTATTTACATTTAATCCTCCTATCAGTGTGTTTCGCATTTACTCTGTTTTTTCTACTTTTATTTGTAATTCCATCAAACGTTTGTAGTTTTTATTGTTGCCGTGCTTTATAACTGTTCATTACATCTTAAATACAGTAATTTTTATGTTGCACCTATTCGCGCCATTTAGGTGAAGTGTGTCTCACTAAATTCACGCGGCGTACAGTTTTCCTCCAGATCGACATGTACGATTGTGTGTCTGTGGTGAGGAAACTGCCACTGTGTATACAGATGACATTTGTATAGATTTGTAAGCTTGTTCCATTTTCTGCCTTTCTACGTTCGTGGATGTTGGTGTGCTCTGCCTCACACAGTTTGACGAATGTTTATTTGCGGAGCACTACGGAAGTTTCTCCTTACGACGATTTTTAAATTAGGTAGTTACTCATTGTAGGGGTGTCTGAGACACCCATAGCCTCTTTTCCTGTTAATAGTTTTCTTCATTCCCCTCCTTTGTAGATAGTCTCATGGTATTTCAAAAGGGGGGAACCCGATATTTAACAATCATTATTTTGCAACAAAGAGCGTTTTCTTTTTGAGATCTAGAAGTTACTTCCCGTGATTCCATTAAACCTCTCGTTCAGCCAATTTGTGTCACCTCTAAAATTCTTGTGGCAAGATACTTCTCGAAACTGCCTATCTTACCTATACCAGGAATGGAAATTCTTGAATTTTACCAGCCTCGCCCTGGATAAATTTCTGTATACGTTAATCAATGGACAGCTCAGCCGGAAGAGCGTGGTCAGCTAGAGGCCAGCTTGCGGGTTTGAGTCCTGTCTATGCACACATTTTTCATTTTGCGGGAAGTTCAACTAAGTGATACGCCATCTCTTTTTTCTTGGAGCAAACGATATCAGAATTTTAAGAACGGACCTCTCCGTGACACATTCCATATATCCGCTGTAGTGGGAAGTGGATCTCGGTGACATTTATGACGTTGACGCAAGAACTTGTTTTTAAACACGCCGCTCTTCTGCGAATTTTCTTGGTCTCTTCAAGCAACCCCACCTGTTCATGGTCCTGCACTGGCAAGCGTTTACCAAACATCCGTCGGAGTGTTTTGCAGTGTCACCTTTTCACATATGAACAGCTGTCGCTATGATTCACGGACTGAGCTAAGCATGGCATCCGGTTCCTACATTTTTTTCGTTGTTCCAGTTCAGCTCACTCCTAGATACACGGAGTATTACCGTAGTTTCCAGAGACTGGCCACAAATCGGGTAATCAAAAGGAAACAGTTCGTTGTATCAATTTACAGAAAATACACTACATTAAATTATTTTTAGGATGAAGCTTCCAATCACTGCACCATGCGCCGAGCTTCTGTGCGCTTTTCTACATTTCGCTACAATTTCCTGCCTTTACGAAGAGCTTCACCGAAGTTCCTAAGTTATACATCACATTATTTACACGAACTGTTAAAAACAAGTTTTCAACTCCCCTCCTGACTTACATACTAGTACGCAACCTGCTGGGAAAAGTGAAGCACGCAAAACATAGCAGCGGCGGATACGTAAATTACACCGGACGGTATTCGGGGGATGAAGAAAATTAATCTTACTTATTTTTAAATATTTCTAAAAAAGAGTTACAAGTATTTTATTTGTCCTGATTGCAGAAATTAATTATAAGGGACAGACAGACGAAAACGAGACAAATGGAAAACAATATAGGCGAAGTGCGAGTAGGACACCACACTGAGGTTTCATTAAAACTTCATTATGTGTATCGACAATTCATCCGTTCCGAGAATCGAGTATCTCGAAGACATCTACATCTACATCTACATCTACATTGATACTCCGCAAGCCACCCAACGGTGTGTGGCGGAGGGCACTTTACGTGCCACTGTCATTACCTCCCTTTCCTGTTCCAGTCGCGTATGGTTCGCGGGAAGAACGACTGTCTGAAAGCCTCCGTGCGCGCTCTAATCTCTCTAATTTTACATTCGTGATCTCCTCGGGAGGTATAAGTAGGGGGAAGCAATATATTCGATACCTCATCCAGAAACGCACCCTCTCGAAACCTGGCGAGCAAGCTACACCGCGATGCAGAGCGCCTCTCTTGCAGAGTCTGCCACTTGAGTTTATTAAACATCTCCGTAACGCTATCACGGTTACAAAATAACCCAGTGACGAAACGCGCCGCTCTTCTTTGGATCTTCTCTATCTCCTCCGTCAACCCGACCTGGTACGGATCCCACACTGATGAGCAATACTCAAGTATAGGTCGAACGAGTGTTTTGTAAGCCACCTCCTTTGTTGATGGACTGCATTTTCTAAGCACTCTCCCAATGAATCTCAACCTGGTACCCGCCTTACCAACAATTAGCTTTATATGATCATTCCACTTCAAATCGTTCCGTACGCATACTCCCAGATATTTTACAGAAGTAACTGCTACCAGTGTTTGTTCCGCTATCATATAATCATACAATAAAGGATCCTTCTTTCTATGTATTCGCAATACATTACATTTGTCTATGTTAAGGGTCAGTTGCCACTCCCTGCACCAAGTGCC
Source organism: Schistocerca serialis cubense (assembly GCF_023864345.2). Lineage (NCBI taxonomy): Eukaryota > Metazoa > Arthropoda > Insecta > Orthoptera > Acrididae > Schistocerca > Schistocerca serialis. Next base: position 669,553,494 of record NC_064641.1, on the reverse strand, counting down.
TATCCGCTGCAGATCTTCCTGTATTTCGCTACAATTTTCTAATGCAGCAACTTCTCTGTATACTACAGCATCATCCGCGAAAAGCCGCATGGAACTTCCGACACTATCTACTATCTGTCGTTATCACCATTTACATGACGGCGATCTCAGGAATTCCACTATCTTCGAGAATGGTTTCATTTCGACCATGCAGAGTGACAATTATTGAACTATATCAAAAATAAATACATTATTTACAAACTACGGCGTGCATACACTTTGTCCACCATGTAAACGTCACTACAGATATTAGGATTTAGGTTATGACATGTTCAGTATGCCTACCATCATTGGAGATGATATGACGCAGACAAATAGCAACATTCTGCAAGACTAACTTAAGTGTCGGAACATCGATCCCGTCAATGACCACCTGAATGTCTGTTTTCAGCTCAGCAATGGTTTTAGGGTTATTGCTGTACACCTTGTCTTTAATATAGTTCCACGAAAAGGAATCGCATGTGTTCAGATCTGGAGAATATGGCGGCCAATCCAGGCCATGGCCAGTGGCCTATGTGTGCCCCAGAGCCAGAACGCGGTCCCCAAAGTGTTCCTCCAGGACATCAGTCACTCTCCTGCTTTGATGGGGTCGAGCACCGTCTTGCATGAAACACACCTTGTCGAAATGAGGAACACTTTGGATAATGGGAATGAAATCATCTTCCAAAACCTTCGGGTACTGTTCGGTAGTCACCCTGCAATCCAGAAATATCGCACCCATTATTCCGTGACTGTACATTGGACACAACACAGTCTCGATCTCAGGCCCCCAAATGCACTAATTTTGCATGTTGACGAACCCATCCAAATGAAAGTGAGCTTCGTCGCTAAATCGAGCTACTAATTCCCTTCATGCCTGCCACCATCCACACAATTTGAACGTCGTAACGCAAACCGTTCAAAAGTTATGACGATTTTATTTCATATAGTTCAATAATTGTCACCCTGTATAAATGTAACAGTCATGCAGGACATAGGCGACCATTGCAATAATGATCAGTAGTTCTCCACTCAGGCTGAGTGGGTCGCAATGAGAGAAGTCAAATACCAGGCAAGGAACGACTTTATTGCTCATTTGACGCGTTTCGGAATTTATCCTGATCAGATATCCAGGGGCGATTGCAACTCGTAGATACTGCTTTTCAAGTTGTACGTGAAACAGATATTCGCAGACTGTGTGACAAAGCTTAACTTGATAGAGCTACCAGATCTTGAGAAAAAGGGGGGTTAACATCCGGACGAACAGACGGAGAGTCTGACAAAAAATGGGAAGTTTTTTTGTGATATAGTTACAAATTTACAGTTATCGGATTTTTGCTTTGATTGTACTATGGACTCTTGCATTTGCAAAATTTCGTGATTCGAGGCTAACGTGAAGTACTCCAAAGCTTTGATGAGTGAGCTTGCGAGCATCAAAATATGTGATGTAAACGGCCGTATCTTTTGAGTCCACTGAAATAGAAGCTTCAATATGTTACTTCGGCAGGGGACCATAGACTTTGACTTTATACGTGTCCCGTTCCTGAATAAAGGGTTTTCTAGCTGTCAGACAGACGGACGGATAACCAAGTGGTCCTATAATGGTTCTATTTTCACCGAATGAGGTACAGAACTATAGAAACAAAGTTTTTTTTTTTTTTGTCATCAGTCTACTGACTGGTTTGATGCGGCCCGCCACGAATTCCTTTCCTGTGCTAACCTCTTCATCTCAGAGTAGCACTTGCAACCTACGTCCTCAATTATTTGCTTGACGTATTGCAATCTCTGTCTTCCTCTACAGTGTTTGCCCTCTACAGCTCCCTCTAGTACCATTGAAGTCATTCCCTCATGTCTTAGCGGATGTCCTATCTTCCTGTCCCTTCTCCTTATCAGTGTTTTCCATATATTTCTTTCCTCTCCGGTTCTGCATAGAACCTCCTCGTTCCTTACCTTATCAGTCCACCTAATTTTCAACATTCGTCTATAGCACCACATCTCAAATGCTTCGATTCTCTTCTGTTCCGGTTTTCCCACAGTCCATGTTTCACTACCATACAATGCTGTACTCCAGACGTACATCCTCAGAAATTTCTTCCTCAAATTAAGGCCGGTATTTGATATTAGTAGACTTCTCTTGGCCAGAAATTTTTGCCATAGCGAGTCTGCTTTTGATGTCCTCCTTGCTCCGTCCGTCATTGGTTATTTTACTACCTAGGTAGCAGAATTCCTTAACTTCAATGACTTCGTGACCATCAATCCTGATGTTAAGTTTCTCGCTGTTCTCGTTTCTACTACTTCTCATTACCTTCGTCTTTCTCCGATTTACTCTCAAACCATACTGTGTACTCATTAGACTGTTCATTCCGTTCAGCAGATCATTTAATTCTTCTTCACTTTCACTCAGGATAGCAATGTCATCAGCGAATCGTATCATTGATATCCTTTCACCTTGTATTTTAATTCCACTCCTGAACCTTTCTTTTATTTCCATCATTGCTTCCTCGATGTACAGATTGAAGAGTAGGGGCGAAAGGCTACGGCCTTGTCTTACACGCTTCTTAATACGAGCACTTCGTTCTTGATCGTCCATTCTTATTATTCCCTCTTGGTTGTTGTACATAATGTATATGGCCCGTCTCTCTCTATAGCTTACCCCTACTTTTTTTCAGAATCTCGAACAGCTTGCACCATTTTATATTGTCGAACGCATTTTCCAGGTCGACAAATCCTATGAAAGTGTCTTGATTTTTCTTTAGCCTTGCTCCCATTATTAGCCGTAACGTCAGAATTGCCTCTCTCGTCCCTTTACTTTTCCTAAAGCCAAACTGATCGACACCTAGCGCATTCTCAATTTTCTTTTCCATTCTTCTATATATTATTTTTGTAAGCAACTTCGATGCATGAGCTGTTAAGCTGATTGTGCGATAATTCTCGCACTTGTCAGCTCTTGCCGTCTTCGGAATTGTGTGGATGATGCTTTTCCGAAAGTCAGATGGTATGTCGCCAGACTCATATATTCTACACACCAACGTGAATAGTCGTTTTGTTGCCACTTCCCCCAATGATTTTAGAAATTCTGATGGAATGTTATCCATCCCTTCTGCCTTATTTGACCGTAAGTCCTCCAAAGCTCTTTTAAATTCCGATTCTAATACTGGATCCCCTATCTCTTCTAAATCGACTCCTGTTTCTTCTTCTATCACATCAGACAAATCATCACCCTCATGGAGGCTTTCAATGTATTCTTTCCACCTATCTGCTCTCTCCTCTGCATTTAACAGTGGAATTCCCGTTGCACTCTTAATGTTACCACCGTTGCTTTTAATGTCACCAAAGGTTGTTTTGACTTTCCTGTATGCTGAATCCGTCCTTCCGACAATCATATCTTTTTCGATGTCTTCACATTTTTCCTGCAGCCATTTTGTCTTAGCTTCCCTGCACTTCCTATTTATTTCATTCCTCAGCGACTTGTATTTCTATATTCTTGATTTTCCCGGAACATGTTTGTACTTCCTCCTTTCATCAATCAACTGAAGTATTTCTTCTGTTACCCATGGTTACTTCGCAGCTACCTTCTTTGTACCTATGTTTTCCTTCCCAACTTCTGTGATGGCCCTTTTTAGAGATGTCCATTCCTCTTCAACTGTACTGCCTACTGCGCTATTCCTTATTGCTGTAATTATAGCGTTAGAGAACTTCAAACGTATCTCGTCATTCCCTAGTACTTCCGTATCCCACTTCTTTGCGTATTGATTCTTCCTGACTGATGTCTTGAACTTCAGCCTACTCTTCATCACTACTATATTGTGATCTGTCTATATCTGCTCCTGGGTACGCCTTACAATCCAGTATCTGATTTCGGAATCTCTGTCTGACCATGATGTGATCTAATTGAAATCTTCCCGTATCTCCCGGCCTTTTCCAAGTATACCTCTTCCTCTTGTGATTCTTGAACAGGGTATTCGCTGTTACTAGCTGAAACTTGTTACAGAACTCAATTAGTCTTTCTCCTCTTTCATTCCTTGTCCCAAGCCCATATTCTCCTGTAACCTTTTCTGCTACTCCTTCCCCTAAAACTGCATTCCAGTCGCCCATGACTATTAGATTTTCGTCCCCCTTTACATACTGCATTACCCTTTCAATATCCTCATACACTTTCTCTATCTGTTCATCTTCAGCTTGCGACGTCGGCATGTATACCTGAACTATCGTTGTCGGTGTTGGTCTGCTGTCGATTCTGATCAGAACAACCCAGTCACTGAACTGTTCACAGTAACACACCCTCTGCCCTACCTTCCTATTCATAACGAATCCTACACCTGTTATACCATTTTCTGCTGCTGTTGATATTACCCGATACTCATCTGACCAGAAATCCTTGTCTTCCTTCCACTTCACTTCACTGACCCCTACTATATCTACAGGGTGTTTCAAAAATGACCGGTATATTTGAAACGGCAATAAAAACTAAACGAGCAGCGATAGAAATACACCGTTTCCAGCAATATGCTTAGGACAACAGTACATTTTCAGGCGGACAAACTTTCGAAATTACAGAAGTTACAATTTTCAACAACAGATGGCGCTGTAAGTGATGTGAAAGATATAGAAGACAACACAGTCTGTGGGTGCGCCATTCTGTATGTCGTCTTTCTGCTGTAAGCGTGTGCTGTTCACAACGTGCAAGTGTGCTGTAGACAACATGGTTTATTCCCTAGAACAGAGGACTTTTCTGGTGTTGGAATTCCACCGCCTAGAACACAGTATTGTTGCAACAAGACGAAGTTTTCAACGGAGGTTTAATGTAACCAAAGGACCGAAAAGCGATACAATAAAGGATCTGTTTGAAAAATTTCAACGGACTGGGAACGTGACGGATGAACGTGCTGGAAAGGTAGGGCGACTGCGTACGGCAACCACAGAGGGCAACGCGCAGCTAGTGCAGCAGGTGATCCAACAGCAGCCTCGGGTTTCCGTTCTCCGTGTTGCAGCTGCGGTCCAAATGACGCCAACGTCCACGTATCGTCTCATGCGCCAGAGTTTACACCTCTATCCATACAAAATTCAAACGCAGCAACCCCTCAGCGCCGCTACCATTGCTGCACGAAAGACATTCGCTAACGATATAGTGCACAGGATTGATGACGGCGATATGCATGTGGGCAGCATTTGGTTTACTGACGAAGCTTATTTTTACCTGGACGGCTTCGTCAATAAACAGAAATGGCGCATATGGGGAACCGAAAAGCCCCATGTTGCAGTCCCATCGTCCCTGCATCCTCAAAAAGTACTGGTCTGGGCCGCCATTTCTTCCAAAGGAATCATTGGCCCATTTTTCAGATCCGAAACGATTACTGCATCACGCTATCTGGACATTCTTCGTGAATTTGTGGCGGTACAAACTGCCTTAGACGACACTGCGAACACCTCGTGATTTATGCAAGATGGTGCCCGGCCACATCGCACGGCCGACGTCTTTAATTTCCTGAATGAATATTTCGATGATCGTGTGATTGCTTTGGGCTATCCGAAACATACAGGAGGCGGCGTGGATTGGCCTCCCTATTCGCCAGACATGAACCCCTGTGACTTCTTACTGTGGGGACACTTGAAAGACCAGGTGTACCGCCAGAATCCAGAAACAATTGAACAGCTGAAGCAGTACATCTCATCTGCATGTGAAGCCATTCCGCCAGACACATTGTCAAAGGTTTCGGGTAATTTCATTCAGAGACTTCGCCATATTATTGCTACGCATGGTGTATATGTGGAAAATATCGTACTATAGAGTTTCCCAGACCGCAGCGCCATCTGTTGTTGAAAATTGTAACTACTGTAATTTCGAAAGTTTGTCTGCCTGAAAATGTACTGTTGTCCCAAGCATATTGCAACAAACGGTGTATTTCTATCGCTGCTCGTTTAGTTTTTATTGCCGTTTCAAATATACCGGTCATTTTTGAAACACCCTGTATATTGAGCCTTTGCATTTCCCTTTTCAGATTTTCTAGTTTCCCTACCACGTTCAAGCTTTTGACATTCCACGCCCCGACTCGTAAAACGTTATCCTTTCGTTGATTATTCAATCTTTTTCTCATGGTAACCTCCCCGTTGGCAGTCCCCTCCCGGAGATCCGAATGGGGTACTATTCCGGAATCTTTTGCCAATGGAGAGATCATCATGACACTTCTTCAATTACAGGCCACATGTCCTGTGGATACACGTTACGTTTCTTTCATGCAGTGGTTTCCATTGCCTTCTGCATCCTCATGTCGTTGATCATTGCTGATTCTTCCGCCTTTAGGCGCAATTTCCCACCCCTAGGACAAGAGAGTGCCCTGAACGTCTATCCGCTCCTCCGCCCTCTTTGACAAGGCCGTTGGCAGAATAAGGCTGACTTCTTATGCCGGAAGTCTTCGGCCGCCAATGCTGATTATTTACCAAAATTTAGGCAGTTGCGGGGATCGAACCCGGGACCGAAGACGTTTTGATTATGAATCAAAGACGCTACCCCTAGACCACGGGTCAAAGCAGAAACTAAGTAAAACGTTTGTTATTACACAAATAGTGGCCGTAATTGATAATGCATTTATCCCACTGTGAGGCGAGATGATCAGCACCTTCACGGGAAAATGTTTGCGATTGCCTACTGGATCATGATATTCCCCAGGCGAGCACGTCATCGTCCGAAGCAAATCGACGGCCACGAATATCTTTCTATAGGGGCACCAAAAATAGGGAAATCGCGTGGGAAGAGATCGTAACTGTATGGAGGATGTTAAGGGCGTCCCCACGAAGCTTCCGCAGCCTAGTCGAAACAACCTCAGCAATATGTGGGCTGGACCCCCTTACACATTCTCCATACGATCCTAATCTCTTCCCACGCCATTTCCATATTTTTGGAATCCTGACGACAGTCGATTTAAGTCACCTCAGTGCTTGGCACAGCATATGAACTGTGCTGTTTATACACCACCATCACTCTGAGCATAGTTTTGTTTGCACCTGACAACGATTGCGAAGAGCAAAATGCAAAACCACAGTTTATACACCACCACCATCCCTCTGAGCATAGTAAAGGCTTTTGCTCCTGACTATACACCACCATCACTTGGAGTGCAGTTTTGTAAGCATTTACTCCTGATAACGATTGCGAAGAGCAAAATGGCAGCCCAGTTCGTCTGACAGAAAGCATATATAAAACCGTTTTAATTCTCATATAATCCTAACTAATGGTCAGATATACAACCCTGTGCAACTGAAGCATACTTACGGATACTGTACTCAGGTGTGTTAAACTATAGAGTCCCTTTTGATCCATCAGTCAAACAATACGACTGCGAGAAAGAGACCAGTTCTCAACAACATTTAAGTAAACTATCTGACTGCGACAAAATCACTGTGTTAAGTGTAGGCCCTGGGTATTGGGCGGCTCTATGTTAGTTTAAAAAACAATTGCTGTACTAAAACTGATATCGTAATTACACAACAAATGATCATTGAATAAAACGGATCTGACGTTATGTGGTAACTTTGTTTGAAATCATCATGTATCACTGTCATAAAATATTTCACTCGCATTAAACCTCTGGACTTACACTGATATTATTCTCGTAAGTACACAGTGAAAATCACTGTGGCTGAATCTGAATGTGAACTACAATGATAATGAAAGTTATGCCTTACCTGTTCGCGATAAGCTACTCGTCTCCTCTGCAACCTTGCTTTAATAAAATACTAATCTAACGGTCAACATTTTAACTCGCCATACTCGCCATGTGTAATGCGAGACGTGATTTCATCAGTACTAAAATGTTGATGAAAATGATGTTTGGCTTGTGGGGCGTTCAACTGCGTGGTTATCAGCGCCCATACAAATTCCCAACCTTCGCTCAGTCCAATCTCGCCACTTTCATGAATGATGATGAAATGATGAGGACAACACAAACACCCAGTCATTTCTCAAAAATGTTATCAGCACACAACCAGCGATGTGCAGTGCGAGTGTGCAGCCGCAGCCAAACAAAACCATGAATGCAAATGAAAAATAGAGTACTAATCTCACCGACAAAGAAATTACTGAATCGACACAGTAAGTTTCAACTGAGCTCCGTTAAGTCGTAGTAACAATACCACTTTCCATACATAAACCAATTCGGAAAATATCTCTTCAAAATTTATCGCTGCAGTGATATACAGAACCATATCATTTCATTACAAAAAACCTTGCAGAAAATCTAAACCATAAGCACTGCCAAAGCAATTAGTACACTAAGTAATGGCAAATATAACAATCTACGTTCTATCTAAGTGTTATCTTCTTTCATACAATACTATAATCCATCTGCTTAACATCTCTCTTTAAACAACATATTAAAAATCTTCAAATAATACTGTCTCCACGTCCGTTCATTTCAAACCAAGTACACTACTGACGATTAAAATTGCTACACCACGAAGATGACGTGTTACAGACGTGAAATTTAACCGACAGGTACAAGATGCTGTGATATGCAAATGATTAGCTTTTCAGAGTATTCACACAAGGATGGCGCCGGTGGCGACACCTACAACGTACTGTCATGAGGAAAGTTTCCAACCGATTTCTCATACACAAACAGCAGTTGACCGACGTTGCCTGGTGAAACGTTGTTGTGATGCCTCGTGTAAGGAGGAGAAATGCGTACCATCACGTTTACGACTTTGATAAAGGTCGGATTGTAGCCTATCGCGATTGGTCGAGATCGAATGACTGTTAGCAGAATATGGAATCGGTGGGTTCAGGAGGGTAATACGGAACGCCGTGCTGGATCCCAACCGCCTCGTTTCAATAGCAGTCGAGATGACAGGCATCTTATCCACATGTCTGTAACGGATCGTGCAGCCACGTCTCGATGCCTGAGTCTACAGATGTGGACGTTTGCAAGACAACAACCATCTGCACGAACAGTTCGACGACGACGTTTGCAGCAGCATGGACTATCAGCTCGGAGACCATGGCTCACGCTGCATCACAGGGAGGAACGCCTGCGATGGTGTACTCAACGACGAACCTGGGTGCACGAATGGCAAAACATAATTTTTTCGGATGAACCCAGGTTCTGTTTACTGCATCATGATGGTCGCATCCGTGTTTGCAACATCGTGGTGAACGCACATTGGAAGCGTGTATTCGTCATCGCAATACTGGCGTGTCACCCGGCGTGATGGTATGGGGTGCCATTGGTTACACGTCTCGGACACATCTTGTTCACATTGACGGCACTTTGAACACTGAACGTTACATTTCAGATGTGTTACAACCCATGGCTCTACCCTTCATTCCATCTCTGCGAAACCCAACATTTCAGCAGGATAATGAACGACCGCATGTTGCAGGTCCTGTACGGACCTTTCTGGATACAGAAAATGTTCGACTGTTGTCCTTGCCAGCACATTCTCCAGATCTCTCACCAACTGAAAACGTCTGGTCAAAGGTGGCAGAGAAACTGGCTCGTCACAATATTCCAGTCACTACTCTTGATGAACTGTGGTATCGTGTTGAAGCTGCATGGGCAGCTGTACCTGTACACACCATCCAAGCTCTGACTCAGTGCCCAGGCGTATCAAGGCCGTTATTACGGCCAGAGGTGGTTGTTCTGGGTACTGATTTCTCAGGATCTATGCACCCAAATTGCGTGAAAATGTAATCACATGTAAGTTCTAGTGTAATATATTTGTCCAATGAATACCCGTTTATCATCTGCGTTTCTTCTTGGTGTAGCAATTTTAATGGCCAGTAGTGTACATTACGACCCCGTTGCTACTACCACAAATCTAACCTCTCTGACCAATGTCTTTTGTCTCTAACATAGTTCCAAAGTGTGTAAAGGTAATGTGAAACCGATATTAAAAAGCTAGAGAACTCAAGATATATACAATTTAACTCATGTTTGTGACCCATGACTTACACAGAATTATGACAGCAGAAAGGACAGCCACCTTCCAACCTCCTTGCAAGGACACCCGAGCAAAAACTGTAGACCAGCTGATAAATCAGAGGAACGACTGCAACGAATGCGGCGGGTGGAACGTGCCACACTGTACAGTTTCCCGCACCACGCTGCGTGCGGCCCCTGCGTTGCACGTGAAGCTGCCCGTACAGTAGTGAGACAGTCCAAAATTAACGTCAGGAATGCTTTAGCGAGTAATAATGCCCGTTACGGATCAGGTGACTGATAGCGCTGGTGGCTATTGAAGCGACGTCCGGCTGCTGACGCGTGATGACGCGTGACGCATCACACTGCTGATCTCTGCGCGCCTGTATCGGCCTTTGCCCTCGCCGATGAGGAATTACCGTTGCTGGTGTACAGCACGGGACGTTGCCGCACTCTGGCACAGTCGATATATTGCATTCCGCACAGCGTTCACATATTAGAGACACGGCGCTTTGCTTTACTGTTCACTCGGCTTCCCTTTGAAACTTTGTGGCAGTCAACGAGGCGTTCTCCGGCGGTTTAGCTGGTGCTGTACGGAACCGCTGCGGAAAACAGTTGTCCGGAGTCACGCTAGCGGAGTACTTCCCTTGTACGTCGACGAATTGAACGTAATTCTGCTCTGCAACCTTGCTTTTTGTAAAATACTGATCTGAATGTCAAAATGTGTGTGTGTGTGTGTGTGTGTGTGTGTGTGTGTGTGTGTGTTCCCTGGTGAATTTGGAACGGTTAACCGCAAAAATAAAGATGGATGCGCATTCGAATGAAACATCTATAACGGTACTTTCTGTATGGTTTTGTAGCAACAGAAATGCAAACGGTAGTCAGTCCACGTGGTTCCAAACATATACGACCGGAACTAAAAAGTAAATTCACTTTTTCAATATCTCGTCGTAGGGCTTGGTAATACTGTTAGTATGCAGGGCTCCTTCAGTACTATCTGGTAAGGATCCCAGACGGCGCAGAAGCATTCTAAAAGAGAACGGACAAGCGCAGTGTAGGTAGTCTCCTTAGTAGGTCTGTTACATTTTCTAAGCGTCCTACCAAAAAAACGCAGTCTTTGGTTAGCCTTCCCCACAACATTTTCTGTGTGTTCCTTCCAATATAAGTTGTTCGTAACTGTAATACCTAGGCATTTAGTTCAATTTACTGCTTCTAGATTAGACTGATTTGTCGTGTAACCGAAGTTTAACGAGTTCCTTTTAGCACTCAAGTGGATGACCTAACACGTTTCGTTATTTAGGGTGAACTGCCACTTTTCGCACCGTTCAGATATCTTTTCTAAATCGTTTTGCAGTTTTGTATTGATCTTCTGATGATTTCATTAGTCGATAAGCAACAGCGTTATCTGCAAACAACCAAATACGGCTGCTCAGATTGATTGTATTGTAGCAGGCCGTGAAACCATGGTAGCTCCAATGTCTATTCCTATATTCCCTTTCTTGTCGATTCTCTTGCCCGCCAGTATGGGCTGCGCCCGTCTTCTTTGTTGCCTCCTGGAGTTCGCTTTCGTTTGCTGCTTCGACAGCTTTGCTTTACGGTCCATGCCATGTTCAGAGTGGGTGCGAGCTCTTCATCACCCTTGCTTCGTGCCGAGATACGTCTTAGTTTCGGACTCCATTCGGTCATTAGGAACACTACTCATGGCCTGGTGTATCGCAGCCAGTTTCTCTCGCATTTCGCACGCGGCTTAGGGACAGTGTCTTCGTACACACGGACGGTTCCAAGACCAACCACGGTGTTGGGTGTATCATTGTACTTGGCGATGATCCTTTAATATCGACTTACCAGTGCTCGGTTTTTACCGCGGAGCTCTACGCTCTTCATCAGACCACCCCGTACAGCCGGCGACACGGATTTCCATAGTGTCATCTGGTCAGATTCTCTCGGTGCTCTTCAGAGCCTTCTCGCGCTGTACTGTCCCCCCTTTAGTACAACGGATCCGTGACTGCCTCCACTCGTTTACTGTGTGGTGGGTGGGGAGAGGGGGGGGGGCAGCCAACGTGGTGTTCCTGTGGATTCCTGGGCACGCCGGCTTGCCAGAGAACGAGGGTGCAGATGATGCTGCAGAGGCTGCAGCTCTCCTCCCTGGGCCTGCTAGTCATTCTATTCCCTCGGATGACCATGGTGTCATCGCCTGTCCGCATGTGTGCACAGAGGTCTTCGATCCAGAAAAACAACCTCCGTAACATTAAACGTCTCCCAATCGCACGGTAGACTTTATCTTGGCTCTCAGATCGCCAGGAAGTCATTTTACCTTGCTGCGTATAGATCACTGTCGTTTTAGTCACCGCCTTTATTAAGTGGCGGCCGTGCCCCACTCTGTGCCTATTGCTCTCATCCACTGACGGTGCGCCACTTTCTGATCCGGTGCCCATTTTTCAACTCTTTAAGTTTGCGTCTGCGTTTGCTATCTACTTTGTCATATGTTTTAGCGGATGACACGCGTTCTGCCGATAGCATCTTACTTTTTATTTGCCGCAGAAGGGACCTCCGCATCTCAGCGTAGTTTACAGGAATTTTCACTAGGGACAACCTTGTCCTTAGCTGTTCCTCTTTTAAATTTGGGCCGTGCGGTTCTAGGGGCTACAGTCTGGAACCGAACGACCGCTACGGTCCCAGGTTCGAATCCTGCCTCCGGCATGGATGTGTGTGAAGTCCTTAGGTTAGTTAGGTTTAATTAGTTCTAAGTTCTAGGCGACTGATGACCTCAGAAGTTAAGTCGCATAGTGCTCAGAGCCATTTGAACCTTTTTTTTTTTTTTTTTTTTTTTTTTACTTGATTGGTTCAAATGGCTCTGAACACTATGGGACTTAACATCTGATGTCATCAGTCCCCTAGAACTTAGAACTACTTAAACCTAACTAACCTAAGGACATGACACACATCCATGCCCGAGGCAGGATTCGAACATGCGACCGTAGCGGTCGCGCGGCTCCAGACTGCTTGATTGGGTTTTTCCTTCTTCGCCTCAGTTTTTTTATTTAGTACTTGTTTTTTTCTCACGCTGTAGTACGGGCGCTTATGACTTTTGCAGTTTTGCTTCTTAAAGCACCAACCAGTCAACCAACAAACCAGCCGATATCGATCTCCACCAAAGGGGAAATGAGGGAAGTGAGTCGCTTTTTGTTTGTGGAAGGTGTTAAACCTGCGGAAATATTCGTCAAATGAAAGTTCTGTATGGTGGCATTTGTTAATCACTAGCAAGATCTACAAATGGATAGAACGTTTCTAACGGGGAAGATCTTCTCTACGTGACGAGGAAAGATCGTGTAGGCCATCGACGTCAAGAATTGAGGACACTCTGGAAGGCTTTGAGTGTGTGGTGATGGGAAACAGACGAATTACCGAGGACGAAATCGCCAGTAATTAACATACCAGTCATGGTTCAGCGTATTCCATCTTCCTCAGTGCGTGCAAGATAAGTACGGAAAGAACGCTGTATGAGGCACAAAGGATGGATATCTCTCGTAAGCCTTTGACCCGGCGTCGTAGAGTGGAAAATGGATGTTTGCAGCAAATTGTTACTTTAGACGAAACGTCACGAACCGGAAAGTAAGAATGCGAGCATGGTTTGGAAACATCCATCATCACCAGAAATTAAGAAATTTAGTCAGGTATCAGCTGCTAAGATTATATCTACGCTATTCTCGGACATGGTAGGTGTGGTAGCCGTTCATTTCAGCCCAAGAGTCGAGACAGTGAATGGTGAGAACTATTGCGATGTGTTGCAAACTAAAGTGAGACCTGAAATCAGATCCAAACGTCCCGGAAATCTGCGAAAAGGCCTGCAGCAAGATAAAGCTCGGCCACATTCTGCCAAACGGAGAACCGAAACAATAAAAGAGTCGAAATTTGAATATTTCGAACACCGGCCGTAAAAGTCCAGACCTGACTCCAAGCGATTTCCACATGTTTGGACCACTGAAGGAAGCGCTAAGGGGAAAAATATTTGCAACCGATGCAGAGATCATTGATGCGGTCCAAAATTGGTTAGAGATGCAACCAAAATACTTTTTTCCAGCGGAATTAAAAGAACCGTTGGACAAAGCGGATTGAAGTGCTGAGAGGTTATGTGCAAAAATGTATGTTTCAGTTTTCTATCATTAGAATTATATTTATTTACTCAAAATTCCCTTTACTTTTTGACTTCACTTTGTAGATTATTTTCTCTAGAGTAAGTTTTATGGCTGTACCTACGATCTGCTGTGAACAAACTGCTATAATTTCTCACTTACTGTTCATTATTGCAATGGGGTAAACGGTACAGTCGTTAGCCAACCCCCTCAATGACTGTGCACCACGTAAAGTGTTGCCTGCTGTTGTCCTATTCAATCCTAAGTCATCTCGTTTGTTCGTAGATGGCAGCCTTAAGCTCTTTTTGGTATAAATACTGTGCTACAGGTTGCAGGAGTGCAGAATAATGCTTGAAAATACATATTACGGTGTTGTGAGATTGTTTCGTTAGTGTAAACCTTACTATGCTTTCAAGGACTACAGTTACTAATATATTTGCAGATATCACATATATACAAAACTAGAAATACAAAATATCAAAATTTTGATCTTAAGGGATGAAAGAATGTGATAGGCGTATTTCTTTTGCTCTAATAGGAAGTATTCTTCTAAAGAGAGGGTGGCGCATTACTGCCATGTTACAACGATACATTTTGAATGATTGAGCAACCTGCCAGTCACTATAATTTGAAGCGGAAAATCGCTGTACATAAGATAACCTATATACATTATCATTATGTGACGTTCTCAATAGACCAAATAAAGGCAGAAAACTAACATTACAGGATATCTTGCTGTCAATACACTTGTCAGACAATCTTTAGTTAAGCCTTAATGATGAAATACAGTTCCATTAAATTAGCTGCAGGCACGTAAAGTTGTTCTCGCCCTGAGATGTTACGCCTTTTTAAAGTTATGTTACAGCTAGCTTCAAGCTCCTTGCATTACGTTATCTCTCCCCCCCCCCCCCCCCGGCTCTCACATTATCACCTCATCGCAGTCACCAACATCTGGATCTTGATTCACGCACCGTATTCACTACCAGTACTCACTCCGAGTACAAAACAGTACAAGGTTTATTGGCAGGTACCTTCAACATAAGTTTGTGTGTAGTTCTGTGGTATTAAATATTATCTGTATAAGTTGTGTAGTTCAGTACGTTTAAGTCGATCCAACGCTGGGTTGATGAATTTATGATCATTTATTTTTAAGAGTTTAAAATACTCATTACATCAATACATAATATTAAATTTCTTGCTTTGTATCTTTGAAGCATTCCGATCTTGTGGTTTTTCGTATAGACAGATGTGTTACGTTTAATGTCATATACCTTTGCAAATAACAGATTTGGTACAGCTAAAAGCTCTCGCTGACGTTCTCTAGAGTGCCTCTCGCCCGTCATCGGTTATCTGACAATAGCTTAAAAGCTGGGTCACATGAAAATCGAAATAAATATTGTTGTGGAACTTCATTAGACTCTGTTTCAATGTTAAACATTAGTAATGAGTCATCGACCCTACTTATTGCTTCAGTATCGCCTTCTAGACCCAACAGTGCCCACAACGGAAATAGTTGACCTAGCTCTGAAGGTTCTCATCCAACATGAAAATGTTTTTAAACATGACAGTATGCAAGAAAATGCCGTCTATGGCCAGAATAGCCCAAACGAAAGGATGTGCGGCAAACAGAGAGGCAGCCGCCGTCCATTTTTTCGGAGCGGGATAGACAAATGGAAAAGGAAGGAGGACACAAGGCTCAGGAAGAAATAGATGACAGCATGTGAAAACAGGAGAAGAAAAGAACCCAAATTCCAAAAAATAAAATATTACGTACCACTGTAAAACCCTCTTCGTTTGATAAACAAGAAGTTATAGTACCAGAGCCTAATGATAGCGAATGCTCTTCTGTTTCTGTACCACCAGAAAGACAGCAGGAAAGACACAGAAGAAAGTTATATTCATTAAATGCCATAAAGTATAGCATAAGAGTTGTTCTGCAAAGGCTCATCATTTCTGTGAAAGGCGAATTGGCGTGTCGTAATTGTTGGGAAGAGAATTGTTCTACACGCCCGTCTGAACTATATCGGCTAGGGAACTTAAATTCTTCTAATGAAGTGATGTGAAGGTTGCTTAAGACGAATAACTAGGTTCTGATATTTCAATTTTATGAATACACTAACGGTTATCTTTAATTTAATTTAATTTAAGTTTTTGTTTTAGTTGAAAGTGTATATAACCATAAAAACAAATGCTAATCTTGGGGAGAAATAAAAAATATTTTTATTCCCTAAATAATTTTCTAGTGATCAAACAGTATGTTACTTGAAGCCAATAACGGAATTTTGTGACTAGTCACTGTAGAAAATGAAAATTTCATTTCATTTCAACCTGTAACAGTAGCAGTCTAGTGCAAATTAAACAATTGTTTTAATTGTCATTGAGATAAATCAATATGACTCAGCTACCGAAATAAAATAATCAGGTCTGTAATTGTAGTTACCCGCCTGAATAGCCGTGCACGTCAAAGCACCTACCTCCTGGACGGGGAGGCACGCCGGCTCCGCTTCGAATCCCATTAGGGCAATCCACCATTTCTGCCTAGAATGCACGCTACGCAGACATTTAGTAAACTTTGTCACAGTCGGACACAGAATTTACTCTCGATGCATATGGACAATGATGGTTTCAGTTGTTTAGCCTTCTAATCCGAATTCAGCAGCAGCAGCTCATTGCAATTGCTTTGGCTATATCCATCAACTGAAAAAAAAAAAAACCTTAAGTGACCAATAACTATACAGTTCGCCCTGTACTTCAAGAGAAATGAGTGTTTCATCAGTTTAAAAATTGTGTTGCCAGAATGGAAATCGATACTGATACCAAAAATTTCACGGTCAGTGTTCTTTCTGCTTCCAGGATGTGGCTAAGTTTCCTCTCCACAAAACCCTTTCTCCCAGGAGCGCTAGTCCTGCAAATTGTGCAACAGAATTTATGTGACGTCTGGAAGGTAGGGCATGAGGTACTGCCGGAAGTGAACCTGTGACGGTGAATCATGAATCGTGCTAGTATAGCTCAGTCGGTAGCACTTGCCCGCAAAAACAGAGGTCCCAGGTTCCAGTCGTAAGTCACAGTTTTTTTCTATCAGGAAATTTCAGATTGGCGCACAGTCCCCCGCAGAGTAATAATTCATTCTGGGTATAATTCTCTTTACAGATATCTCCCCAAATTTCCTTTGCTGCTAGCTTAATTTACAGACTGAATGTAATCGGGGATAGGCTACAACTACTGCTTCCACCGTATGTCCTTTGACTCGTATATAACGACAGTCTGGTTTCTGTGCAGACTTTAAATAAATTTACGCTCTATTTTCAAAAGTTTTCTCTAAATCTGCAGACGCTAAGTGTAAGTTTCCGTTTACTGAAACAATCGTTCAATTTAAGGTAGGGGGTCAGTATTTATTATTCCTACCTCTCTCCGGAAACAAAATTGATCCTCAACGAGCTCGACGTCTGCTTGTTTTCTCCATTCTTCTGTAAAAAATTCTTTTCAATATTTTGCAAATGGCTCTGAGCACTATGGGACTTAACTGCTGAGGTCATCAGTCACCTAGAACTTAGAACTACTTAAACCTAACTAACCTAAGGACATCACACACATCCATGCCCGAAGCAGGATTCAAACCTGCGACCGTAGCGATTGCGCGGTTCCAAACTGTAGCGCCTAGAACCGCTCGGCCACTCCGGCCGGCCAATATTTTGCATCCGTGACTTACTGAACTGGTGGTTCGGTGTTATAGAATACTGTATTTTGCCTATCTCATACACTGATCAGCCAGAACATTATGACCACCTTCCTAATAGCCGGTATTTCCACTTTTGGCACGGATAATACCAGCGACGCAACGTAGCTTGGAAACAATGGGGTCTTGGTAGGTCGGCGGAGGGACTTGAAACCAAATCTGCACTTACAAGTCACCTAATCCTCGTAAATTCTGAGGAGGGAGGCAATGAGCTCGGACGCCACATTCAATCACATACCAGATATATTCGATCGGATTCAGATTTGGTGTGTTGGGGGGCCAGCACATCAACTGGAACTCGTCACTGTACTACTCGAATCAGCCCATCACACGCCTCGCTACTTGGCGCATTATCTTGTTTCAAAATGCCACTGCCATCAGAAAACATGATCGTCATGAAGGGTTGCACGTGATCTGCAACCAGTGTACGATACCCCTTGGCCTCCATGGTGCCTTCCAGGAGCTCCACTAGACCCATGGAAGCCCAGTAAGTGTTCTCCAGGGCATAATGGAGCCACCGCCAGCTTGTCTCTGTCCCGCAGTACAGGTGTCAAGGAACTGTTCACCTGGAAGACGGCGGATTCGCCCCCCCCCCCCCCCCCCCAATCCTTCTCCACACATTGTGGCAACGTCTATTGCCGACGGTCACGTGCCCATTTCGGTCTTAGTAGCCGATGTCATGGTATTAACATTGGCACATGCATGGGTCGTCATCTGCAGGACTTATCATTAGGATAGTCCGGTGCAATCTGTATTCAGACACACTTGTAGTCTGACCAGCATTGAAGTCTGGTGTTAGTTCCGCCACAGTTCTCTGCCTGTCCTGTTTTAACAGTATGCCCAACCTACGAGGCATAATGAGGGGTGGTCGCCCAGTCCCACGACGTCTGGACGTGGTTTCGCCTTGTTTGAAGACACTCGCCACAGCAATCCTTGAACACTCGAAAAGTCGTGCAGTTTTCGAAATACTTGTGCCGAGCCTCCAGATCATCATCACAATCTGCCCTCTGCCAAAATAAGATAGATCGCGCGCTTTCCCCACCCTACACTAGGACACCACGCTCACTGATACTAATCGCACCATGCATGTGTCTGACCAACTGTCATTCCTCGCCAGGCGACGCTGCTATCGCCTGGACGGCTCTACATCGATAGTAGGTCGGTGGTCATAATGTTCTGGCTGATCAGTGAATGTCTGGCACACCAGAATTTTGCGTGACATAAACACAAAATATTATATTCAAGTTTTCTTGACAGCGCAAAATTCATTAAAAAAAGACAGCTACTAGTTTCATCAGTGTCTATTGTCGCAATAAAAGTGTAATTAAACGTTTCTAAATTTTATTTTACTTACACATTTCGTATTGTTTACTTGTTAGATAGATGCGATCTATGCTTCAATTTTCTAAGTTTAAACGTTTAAAACTTTGACCAGATACGATTGATACGTAAATTCTCTAAAAGCAAAGTACTTACTAATTCATTCTTCTGCCACTGTATCTCTAAATCAGTACAAAAACAACAACAACCGCACTTGAGTCCTTTGTATCGTTTTCTGTTTACATACAGCCAATCTTGCGTCCTTGACAAATTTAAAACATTCTTTAAACTTAATTTTCTTTCCAAACTTACAATGAGTGAGAAATGTGGGAGCTGTTATTGGGTAGTGAGTAGAGGGATTTGTTGCCAATCTTGTAGGAAATATTTTCACTGGGTTGGGTGAGGCGGGGGGGATGCCGTGGGGAGAATGTTGGGAGAACAGAAGACGCTCTCTCCTGCAGAGTATGCAGCAGAAACATTTTGATTGGGGCACAGGAAAGGAAAATCAGTGCCCTTCAGGCACAGTTGGAGAAAGCAAGAAAGGAACTCATAAGGTTCAGGGGAGATAGGGGAGAGGAGGCTGAATGAGAACTGGCAGCTGTTAGGAGGATAGGAAGAAAGAGAACTCGATCTGACAGTTTTATCATCAACACCAAAATCAAGTATCTACGACTGCCAGAGTTAAGTGGAGAAGAGACGCCGGTAGAATGAGCACCAGAAAATGAGCAGCACACTTCAAATGAGGCCAAGAAGCCTACGAGTGTACAAAGTGTTACGAAGAAGTAAGTGATGCTTCTGGGTAGTAGCCATGGGTGAGGTGTTACAGGAAACTCTAGGGGCAGCGTACCAGGCCACCAATAATTTCAAACCAAATGCAGGGCTAAGTCATGTGATAAAAGGACTTATGGTCTTTATGTAAGGACTTCACAAAAGAGGACCATGTAGTGATAGTGTGTGGGGTAGAAAATAGCTTGGACAGGGATGGTGCATATGACATAGGGAAGCTATCTTCTCCAGGTCACCACCTGATTCATGGCACCAACGTACACTTCGTTGAGCTGTTCCAGCGTCATGATCGGCCACACCTTGATGGAGCTGTGAGGTGACTCAATGTGGGGTTAGGGATGGCTTTGAAGGAAGCCATCTTTACTCGTGATTCTCTGGTACCCGTCGGGACTATCAACAGATGGGGTTTCACTACTCATGGCCTACACCTAAACAGGACTTGGAAGGGAAGATTGGTACAGCTGATTCATGAAAGTAAAGGGGGTGTATCTCGGGACACACATGGTAAATATCTGTTGTCATAGGTAGGAAAAGTAGGTCCTTTTTAGGATAAACCCAGACAACAGGTTCCCCTGCCTAAAGCATATCTACAACATTATAAAAAAAATTGAAGCAATCACTCACAAGACAGATTTTAACACTCCAAATATCACACATTCCAGATGTCACGAAGAAGAACAAACAATTGGAAAGTTACATGGAGCATTTTACAGACTTTACAATCCTCCATCAAAACATGCAATCAATAAAAAATAAAATACAACTATTAGGAGTTGAGCTCCAATCTTTGAACTGCACAGTAGCTTGTGTTACTGAGCACTTTTGTAGAGAGACAGAAATCCAACATGTAGTGTCATCATCTTATCAAAAGGCAAATTCCTACTGCAGTATGGCTTCAAGGGATGGAGGATCAAGCATTTATATCAGAAAAGGTACACAGTTCAAATCAAGACATGACCTCAGTGCAGCAAATGGAGACAAACACTTTGAAATATCAGCTATTGATTTAACAGAGCTTGATATCACCAACAAATTAATCATTTTGTGTGTGTATAGAACTTCTAGTGGTAGTGTGAAATCTTTTTTCAATGAATTAACAGAATTTCTAGATAAAGTCTCAAGTAGAAAGTTTCCTTTACTTTACGTCTATGGTCACAAACTCTTTGTTAACAGATTACCAGTTTCGGTCTATAATGACCACAATCAGATCTGCAGCAAAAAATGAGATAACATAAATACATATTTGGCAAATAAAAGTTCACCAGATGTCGCTTATGTCGGCACTTACTAGTTTTCAATAATTAATTGAACATCGAAAATAAAGGGGGATACAATAGTTGAAGTATGTAATGAGCTTATAACGTATAAAAGGCAATACAGTAATACGGAATGCCGCAGGGTACGAGGGGCTCTCTGGCGGTCGCGTTCCTCCAGAACAGAGGGCGTTGATTATGTGCAGCACTGTGTTTTCTTTCATTTGTGGCTTCTTTAGCGATTTGTTTTATGGTTGTTTAATATTATCCGGTGAATTATCAAAGTTGTTTAATATTTATGTCATTATCTAGAATATTGGCGCTAGAGCATATGTCAACTACTGTTTCGTAACTCTACCTCTTTTTAACAATTTTACTTTTGTCATGTTCTTTTTATTGCTTTAATGCGTTTTACACATTATAAGCTCATTACAGATGTCAACTATTGTATCCCCCTTTATTTTTGCTGTTCAATTAATTATTGGATCCTAGTATATGGCGACATAAGCGACATATGGTGAACATACAAAACAAACATCTTGTGGCTACTGTACGGCAGCTTGTTTCGAGCAGTAGTGCTCAGGACCACATGACTCATGCATATGATGTTATTTAAATATATTTGACGTTGCTTTTGATGATTCTGCATTTAATATTTGACGATGCCACTATCGCTGCAGTACATCAGGACTTTGTTTTTATGAAACAGGTATGCCTCTTCATACCTAAAGCGCACACACGCATATATTGTCAGTAGTACTTTTGATTATGGTCTATGTATTGTTTTTAAGCTGTAGACAATCTGTGAGTGTTTATATGTTTTTCCCATATTTTGCTGCAGATCTGATGATGGTCATTATAGACCGAAACCAGTGACATCTTAACAAAAAGTTTGTGACCATAGATGTAAAGTAAAGGAAACTTATTGCATATACTGGTCACTGTTCTTTTCGCGACAACGTCGCAGCTTGTGAATCAAGTACAAAGGTCAACATAATTCTGTGTGGGGACATTAACACCAACACTAATATCATAAATGAATCCAGGAGCACCCTCATTAATATCCTTCAAAGTTTTGGGATGTCCCTATTTGTCAGTAGTGCAAGAAGGGTTACTACAATGACTGCATCAGTAATTGACCATGTGGCCACAAATATGGACAGGGAAAAATGTGATGTAGCTATAAAAGATCTCAGACTATCAAACAATGTCCTTCAAATAACAACACTACAATCAGGCATCGAATCATTCCCTAAATTACAAGCCTGCAAACGACATCTTTCCGAAATCAAAATAAAAGATTTTTCAAAGGAACTAGCAAAACCAATCTGGGATGAAGTGTATAAGGAAACCAATGTGAATATCAAATTCTCTAAATTATCCACATTATTTAAATTGAACTTTGTAAAGACATTTCCAAAAGTATGCATGTCTTTATCAACATCTCGCAAAAACAGATGGATAACAGCAGGTGTTAAGAAGTCCTCCCAAGCACTTAAATACCTCAGTTCCATGAAAAAGAGTCGCAATGATCCAGAATACTTAAATTTCTATCACAGGTACATAAAGATATAAAGGATGGTGCTGACTGCAGTAAAAAAAGTCATTTAATGACAAAATAATATATAATATAGAGAATAAAAGCAAACCAATCTGGATGTATACTACGATCGTCTCTGTTCTTTCGGACAGGTCCGAAAGAACAGATACTATTGGGGATCATACAGCTCGTTAGAATGAAATTACAATGAAATGAACACCCTCAGCTGCTTAAAGGCGTTGAAAAAAGTCAACGGGGACAGATGAAAATGTGTGCCCCGACCGGGACTCGAACCCGGGAGCTCCTGCTTACATGGCAGAAGCTCTATCCATTTTTTCTTTAATCTCATTTTATTCGCTTTCGTTCGTTGCATCTGCTCCGGGCGGACGTCGGAAGGCATCCATTTGTTGATCGATTAACTCAGTTTTTTTATTACAGAGGGCTGTTAACCCTCTGACCGAGCACGCTGAGCTACCGTGCCGGCATCCATCTGAGCCATCGAGGATACACAGGATAGCGCGACTGCAGGGATTTATCTCTGGCACGCCACCCACATTCTCAACTATTGTCCCACACTACATTCGTAATGCCGCCGCCCATTATACTCATTACTCGCGACGCGTTGCCGATTCCCGTAAGAGTTCGGGCACTGTTTGTGCATTCGCACAGAAGAAGAAAATGGTCAACCTGGAGGTCCCGGGTTCGAGTCCCGATCGGGGCACACATTTCCATCTGTCCCCGTTGACGTATGTCAACGCCTGTAAGCAGCTGAGGGTCTTCATTTCATTGTAAATCAGTCTGTAATGTTATAAAAAAGGAAATGGGGATAGGCAAAGAAACACAGAATAACATATCGCTAAGGGAGGGGGACAGGGTAAGAAATCATCCACAACACTTAGCGAAATATGTAAATGAGCATTTTTCAAGTATTTCAGAGAAGTTACAGCAAAAATTCCCCAAAACAAATATAACACCTGTAAATAATGTTGCACTGAATACAATGATGTTACTTCCAGCCACAGAGAATGAAGTCAAAAAAAAACGTTCAAAAATTAAAAAATAAATAGTCAATAGGATTAAATAAAATACCAGTGTGTGTACTGAAACAATGTATAGAGATTATAGAGGCCCCTTATCAAATATAATAGATGATTTCTTCACATTTCTAGAGCAGAACGAGATTTCCACTCTGCAGCAGAGTGTGCGCTGATATGAAACTTCCTGGCAGATTAAACCTGTGTGCCGGACCAAGACTCGAAATCGGGACCTTTGCCTTTCGCGGGCAAATGCTCTGCAAACTGAGCTACCCAAGCACGACTCAGATAGTAGAGCACTTGCTCGCCAAAGGCAAAGGTCCCGATTTCGAGTCTTGGTCCGGCACACAGTTTTAATCTGCCAGGAAGTTTCATATCAGCGCACACTCCGCTGCACAGTGAAAATCTCGTTATGGAAACATCCCCCAGGCTGTAGCTAAGCCATGTCTCAGCAATATCCTTTCTTTCAGGAGTGCTAGTTCTGCAAGGTTCGCAGGAGAGCTTCTATAATGTTTGGAAGGTAGGAGACGAGGTACTGGCAGAAGTGAAACTGTGAGGACGAGGCGTGAGTCGTGCCTGGGCAGCTGAGATGGTAGAGCACTTGGCCGCGAAAGGCAAAGGCCCCGAGTTCGAGTCTCGGTCCGGCACACAGTTTTAATCTGACACGAAGTTTCATTTACAGAGCAGTTAAAACAGGCAAGAGTTGTAGCTTTACTTAAGAAAGGTAATGCAGAAGACACAGAAAATTACCAGCCCATTTCCCTGCTGTCACCATTCTAAAAAATAATAGAAACAATTATGAATAACAGATTAATGCATTGCCTGAATAAATACAATCTTTTACGCGAATCACAGTTTGGCTTCCGGAGTGGCAAAAATTCGGAGTTAGCCGTAATGGAATTCATAAAGGTTGTACTTCATGCTCTTGACAAAGATGAGTGTATCACAGCCCTTTGATACAGTTTACCACAAGATTCTCTTAAATAAATTAGATGCATTAGGAATAAGACGTGTAACTAATGAGTGGTTTCGATCGTACCTAGCATATAGGGTACGAAGAGTAGAGATAACACATACTGCAAACATATCTAAACATTTAGTAAAACATTTATCAGAACCAAAATACATTAATATAGGGGTTCTGCAAGGTAGCATATTAGGACCAGTACTATTAATGATATACATCAATGACTTTCCCAGTAGCGTTGCTCATGGTGAAAAATTCTCTTCACTGATGACAACAATATCATAGTCACTGAGAAAACAAAAGAACTCCTTGCAGAGAAAGCGAATGAAGCTCTCAAGGAAGTTTATGATTGGTCAATAAGCAATAAAATAACAGTGAACATAAAGAAAACTAATGCCATGATTTTCAGTTTGGAGAGGAAAATTGACAAAATTAAATGTTGAAGACACCTCTGTCGACCGTGTGACAAATGCAAAATTTCTAGGAACGAATATTGATTCTCAATTGAAGTGGTGTGAACACACAAAGGTGCTTGCAAACAGAATGTCATCAGCATACTACGCCCTTAGAATCCTATCGTCTGTGTGTAATATGCAGTGTCTTTTAGTTACATACTATTTATATGTACACTCAGTTCTTAGCTATGGGATTTCTTTTTGAGGAACAAATGCGCAAAATATGAACATAATTTTCAAACTCCAGAAAAGAGCCATAAGAAACATAATCAAAAATGGATGTCAAACTCATTGTAAAGATCTGTTTCAAACACTCGGGATTTTAACTTCTCCATGTTAACACAATTACCATTCAGTTGTATACATAAAAAATTACATTGGTAATTACTGCACAAACAATTCTGTCCATGACCATGGAACAAGAGGTAGACTAATCTTACATTAACCAAGAAAAAATAAACATAAAACTCAAAACAGCGTTTTCTACCAAGGATTAAAACTGTACAATAAATTACGAAAAGAGAGAAAAAATCCAAAATACACTTATTTAAAAAGGCAGCTAAAATATACCTACTATCCGATACATTTTATACATTGAAGGATTACTTAGATAAAACAGAGTTTGGTAAAAAAATGTTATACAGATAAATAATAAAAACGATTATAAAACATTCAACATTCCACACAAGACCTTCACACTACTTCTTTTCTTATTTTTTCCTTTTCTAGATAAACTTACTCCCAAGCTATGCACTGCACAATACTAACACCTCTTCCTCCTTCTGAGCTGAACATCTCATTCATTATAGAGGGATGATGACTCAGTTTTTTAGGATAGCAACTGGAAGATACAGTACAGAAAATGGCCCATACATTATTTAATAAGTTATTCGTAAAAAAAAGTGTTGTATACCGTGAGTAAACCTAATGATTGTCTCTAACTAGAAGTCTGTAAATGTATGTGTATACGAATTAACTTATTTTAAAATAGTCTAAACTTGTAAAAAGGATGACATGTCCTTTATCCTTGTAAAAAGAGATCTACAGCTGAATAAAGCTACTATGACGACTACTACTACTACTACTACTACTACACATTGGACACTTGTGACGTGGTTGGCCCTTCCAAAGATATTAATAGTCCAGAGGGAATGTTATCCATTCCACGGACATTGTTTCGATTTACGCCTTTCGCTGCTTTGTCAAATTCTTCTCGAAGAATCGAACTACCCATCTGATCTTCATTTACTCCTTTTACCTTTCTAATATATTGTCTTTCATTTTCCTTGGACATGACTTCTGAACACTCCTATCATCTTTCCCTTCCTTGCTTGTCAGTGGTTTGTGCTTGAAGCTTCTGATAATGATACAGTGCCTCCTCTTTTCGCCAAAGCTCTCTCAGACTTACCGAGAGACAGTATCTTCTATCTTTACTCTGTAATGCAGCCTTCTAAATCTTACCTATATCTGCTTTGCCATTTTGCACACTCTGCCAATCTCTGCTTCTTTGTTATTTCCTTTTGCTTGTTTAATTTGTTGCATTTTTTTAAATATTTTCTCCTGTTGTGAATTAATTCAATATGTCCCTAGTTACCCAATAATTTTTGCTGAGCCTTGACGGTCTGCCTATTTAATCCTTTCCTGCCTTCACTATTTTGTCTGGAAGCTATCAATTCGTTTTCTGTTGTATTCCATTACCATATTTCAGTCATTCGTTGCTTAATGCAACCTTTTAAACAAGCTCTGGTTCTATTAATTTATAGAAGTCCCATCTCCTCAATTTTCTACCATCTGCAACGCCTTCAGCTTTAATCTGCAGTTCACAAACATTAAATTATGGTCGGACCCCTAATCTTACCGTATTAATGTTTAGGAACCTGACATAATCGATAAATTCTCTTTTCAATGGTAATAAACAAAACCATTCATCTACTTTCCCATGAATAATTTAACATATTTTCCGGATTAAGAAAATAATGTTTCTTGCATATTTAACATTATGTTGTGTTAAATGTCACGCTTCGCTGTAGAGATCTGAGCGAGTTTATACTCACCAATAGGAAACTGATTCGATTTCATGTCAAAACATTTTTCCCTTATAAGGTAGTTCTGCTGGTGCGTAAGACATCTCGATGTAATACTTTAAGTGTTAAGATCCAACCTTTGTACATAGCCAGCCTCATTTACGTTTTTCGTATTTTCCTTAAGTCACTTAAGGCAGTAGTCTTCATGGTTCCTTTTTAAAGGACTCAGCCCAATAACTTCTCCGAATCCGAGTTTGTACTATGTTTCTAATAGCATCGTCGCTATCTGACGAAACTGACCAAGTTAAAAATTACAGTTTTGTTAATCTATGAAATGGCACAGACTGTGATCGTCCCTCATTAGTTCAAAATTGCAAGTAAACAACGACTCGTAAGCTGATGTAGAAGTAGATGCAAATCTAGATGGGAACAGCTTCATCAGACGTTTGGTCATAGACGTAAATCATCAAAATTTGTTCAGTAGTGGACTTAAATAACACATTTACATTTCAACACTTTATAAAAGGTAGACTACACGGGCATGAAAAAGTGTGCCATTTATCCGACAAGACACTTATACAAAGTCGCAGATATCATGAGACCTAAAAGAAACAAAATCGGAAATGGGCGTGGTAAAAATTACAAGCAAACGATAATAGAAACAGCATAGAAAACGCCGAATTAAATGAAACTGTTGGTGCCTGTCTTCAAGAAGAATTGAGAATACAGAATTAAAAGAGAAACGATTGTAAACAAGAAATGAGGAAACCCTAAAGAGAAGATGTCGGTTAGAGATCAAATTTCATGACTTGATATGAGAAAAGTCACTTTATGGAACAACAGAGAGAAAACTGTTCAATCTCTCTCGTACAATTCAAGATATGAATCTGCACACGGATAGTTGATACCAGAATTTGTGAGTGAAGCCGTTTCGAGGTGTAAATAAATGAAAGACATTTCTATAAATATAGTTAAAGCTGAAGACAAAGTGATGCCTGAGGAAGTTCCAAAACTACTCGCATAATGTCCGTCGAAAAGTATTGTTCAATTGTGTGTGAAATCTTATGGGACTTAACTGCTAAGGTCATCAGTCCCTAAGCTTACACACGACTTAACCTAAATTATCCTAAGGTCAAACACACACACACACACCCATGCCCGAGGGAGGACTCGAACCTCCGCCGAGACCAGCCGCACAGTCCATGACTGCAGCGCCTCAGACCGCTCGGCTAATCTCGCGCGGCTCGAAAAGTAAGATCGCCGAAATCTGGAACGGTAATGTGAATGTTCTGCTTCACGAAGAGTGAAACAGAAAGTAGAAAGAAACTAGACACCTAGAGAGAGAGAGAGAGACACTGGAATTTATAGTGCCGTGGAAGAAACTAGCTTTAGAACTGGATATAGCACGACGCATCATTTGGAAAATTACGCTCAAAACGAATCAAAGAAAATCAATATTATAAATAACTCAATCAGTATGTTACTTCACTACAAAACATAATACTCGTACTACACCAGGAAAATGATGAAATCAGTATCGAAATAAGAGTCAGTTACGCAAGTAACAAACCATCAAAACTAATGTCAGCTATACTAGACGAATACGTCAGATCGATTAAGTGGAGGAACGGGTAAATTCGTATTAATGAATCTTCTCGAAATTCTTTTGTTATGTTGAGCAATCTAAGGTCCTGTGCATCTCTGGTTAAATAAGCTACAATGACAAACGGAAAAACTTCATACAGCCAGTTGGAAATTAAGTCTGAAAGTCACCTCGTAATAGGTCTACAATTAGGTCAAGGAATACAACGGGAAGAAAACTGTGTGGATAAATAATGGATTCACAGAACGTGAGTTTTCGTTTTCATGGAAACTGATGGCAATGGCAGGATGGAAAAAGGCAAGGAATTCATTTGGTACAGTGTGCTATTTGTGGCTCAAAAGGAAGGATTAAACTCAGTTTGTAATCCATGTTTTGACTTGGTGCAGTGAGCGTTTGTGTGAAAAACATTAAAGAGGTAACAGGCGCTCAGAGAGCAACTGTGACAGGCGATTTGGATGTAACTAGGAGATAGATAAAGACCAGCGACAGATAAATCACCGTACTAAAAGACACAATTATTACTGTAAGAAAATGAAATTTAAGTATAATTAAAGTAATTAATTTTTTCCTTTTTTCATCGTGTCAGATGCACATCTATTTTTGTGATAGTTTCACTGAGTATTTGTCTTCAGATCTATGTTGTTCGTTAAGCAACTCATCATACCCACGTGGAACTACACATCAGAACCTACTTTGATCTCAAGACGACAAATACTGATCTAAAATAGTTATCGTAAAAATTATATGGCGACTCGCATGGTGAAATAAATGACTATGTAGAAAGTTAAAGTCCGATATTGGCCTCGCGAACTGAAAACCGGTTAGCAAAAATGAATTAATGCTGTAAAACACACACAGTATTGTGTTTCATATGGATTCAGTAAGGACATTAATTCTGTACTTGACACAAAAGACTTCCCTTAACTTGATGCAACGTTAATCCGTGAACTGAATACGGTTACTTGCTTAAAGCTTGTTCTCGGTACATAAATTCTCCCTACAGTGGCTTTTGATGGTTTTGTGGCGCCGTTTCTTGAAAGCTGTCTTACGTAGTCTACATGCCGGAAATTCTGTTTCAAGTGTATGGTGGCATCTCTGATGTTGGTATTCTAAACAATAATTCATGAAAGATTAAACTTATAACCAACCTGATTATTTTTTATGCCAAACAGAATTAAACTGTAAGAATATCACTATCGAACGATATTGGTTTCCGTTCCCTTAAATTAGGTGTATAAGAACTCGGTCTAAAGGCGGAAGGGTGGTACTTACCAACAGAAAAAGCTACATAACAAAAAGCTGTTGAAAAACCCAGAGAAACAGACTGTACATAAAAGTTATAGTAATTAGTGGTAGTGATTCGAGGTTGCTAATAGCTGCTAAAAATCTCAATCATTCTTGTGTAATTGTAAGAATGCTCCAAATCGCGTAGCCAATAGTAAATCAGTATCGAGTAAGGGATGATTATTGTTGCTCGATCACCGCACAATCAGTTGTTTGGAGAAACGTCATGTATGGGTGCCAACGGTGCAGGCATGCGTGTAACTAAGGTTTTACTGCCTTGTGAATCTCACAAAGCGGGGAGTCTCGTCGCTTTTAACGGCAGGAAGACTGCGCTCAATCACCTGATGATGAATGACTTTCTCGGCGAAGTGAGTACGGAAAGAGCAACTTCGCGAGACGGGAGGAGGAGGGCCACGAGGTGCGCGTGACGTCACACAGCCCTATCGATCAGGGTGTCAGTCTAATTAAGCGTCGGCGCTGCACCCACTCACATGACTTATTAAAGAGCCTCGCGGCTTTGCACTCCTTTGTAGATAAGCCGCACAATTACTCTCCACCCAGTGGCGCAGAGGTTGCAAATTCTCTATGAATCTTAGAGGAGGAGCCGTGGAATTTTGCCAGGGTCAGGCTTAATAACTTCCCGATTAATTGACCTGTTGCTTTGTGCGAAATAAGATATTCATTGAGGGTCATATAAAGTAGGTAATTAGTGCAGGAAATTTCTTTGGTAATGAGTTCTGTATAGTTTTCGGTCAGAAAAACAGGAGCATTTTCATCTTGGCCGGTGTCATTCTCAAGAGAGGGACCTCCCCCCAGAGAACGGTGTACGCCACAATTTCATAATTCTTCTGAAAGTAAAAGTAATTAACGCTTGATCAAGTGATACAGTAGTATAGGACACCACATTGTGTTTAGATTATTTTACAATATTTAGAAAGTTATTTCAATTTCTGCTTAGTTTTGCATGTAGGGACGCTGTATATCCTGTAAAAGTGCATTGTAAAATAACGTAGTATCTAAAAAGAATATTAATTTTGCATTACACTGGCAATAATAATGGAAAGTATTTATGGAATTTATTATCTGACATACTGGAAACTAAAAAAAAACCAAAAGAGAAATATATTTAACTGTTCACCCAGAAAGTATGTTCACACAGAAATTATCTTTATTTCCACGTATCCAACAGGTCGTGACGTTCTTTACTCTGTCGGTAGAGGAAGATCTTTATACAACTAAAAATACCTCATAATTGGTACAGGAGTGTTACCTTGAGGTTGATTTCCTCTTTTCTTTTTAGCAAGAGAAGGAAGTAGCCATTGTTGAATGACATTGTGATTAAGCCACACATCCACTGCATTTATCTTCAGCCACGTAACTTTCGTAAGTTTCAAGTACGGGTCACACTTCATAGTTATTATGAGAAAGTTCACAGCAACACAGTTATTGTGGTTCATTTCCTTTATAACGAAACGTACACTTAGAACAAGCTTCAGATATTACATACTTCCATTCACAGGTAACCATGACTCCATTACTCTTCAATTTTACCAATTAATGCAAACGTAAAGTTGCTGGGCAGAAAACTATTCCCGAAAACCATAAACATTTGCTCTATTGTTGTAAAATATCCTGTGTAAGCAAGGTATTTATACAAAAGTATTATTGTCCAGTTGTTGTTTCGCCGAACAGAGTGGTCAGACGAAACACGTTATTCTACTGTACAGCTTTCATTTTATAATTGTAAACAATCGTCTTGAACGCACTACTTTTCATGTAGTTTTTTCAGGCACATCCTTACCAGCTGCATGAATCCAACATTTTCAAATGGCTCTGAGCACTATGGGACTCAACTGCTGTGGTCATAAGTCCCCTAGAACCTAGAACTACTTAAACCTAACTAACCTAAGGACAGCACACAACACCCAGCCATCACGAGGCAGAGAAAATCCCTGACCCCGCCGGGAATCGAACCCGGGAACCCGGGCGTGGGAAGCGAGAACGCTACCGCACGACCACGAGATGCGGGCCCAACATTTTCCACCGTTTCTTCAACCTTCTCTGACATTCTGTTTTCATTCCTGTTCTGTTATTTAACGTTACTATTGCCACATCTGCGATTTTAAATGATACACAACGTTCTTACAGGATGGTCGACTTTACAACTACAAGCAGGTCAGCTCGCAAAGAGAAAAAGAAAAAGACATCCGTTACTTTGGAAGCATGTGTCATGAGATGTTATAAATTGTTACAGTGTAAACACTGCGAAAAATGAGAAGGAGGGCTTCTTCAGTTTCTTACGCTCTCTTACGTTACAAACGTATTATGAAATACAAAGAGGGTACGGTGCGCTTCAAAAAGATCCGAATACACAAGTTTTCATCTTGTGAAGATGGGAACTTCGATAAATTTCACATTACCCACAGGACTACAAAGATTTTACATTCAAAAGAAGCATCAGATTTTGGAAGGATACATGTTTTACATACGTCCACATCCACCTTGAGATGGAGTCCTGAGTCGTGCTTGGGAAGCTCAGCTGATACAGCATTTGCTCGCGACATGCGAGGATCCTGAGTTGGAGCCTCGGTTCGGTAGACAGTTTTAATCAACCAAGATATTTCATATTATCGCACACTGCAATGCAGAGTGAAAAACTGAGATGCATATTGCAACGATGTTTAGTATCAGTTTTTCATGAATGATGCTCAAGAATTTCTCCAGTCGGCCTACGATAAACGTCCAGAACAATGCCTAAGTACGTACCTCTACGAGCGTCTTTGGAGTTTTGTACTGACTTCTGTTCCTATGTGGCATCTCAACTGGCAACGGGTGGCATGTAGATCGAGTCTTTCACAAACTCTTACAACAAAATTACATTTAGACTAGGCGGTTACCTGGGACGTCTATGGTAAAAGTGGAGCCATTATGGCCTTTACTGCCAATCTGTCCCAGAGGCCACCCTCTGTACGAAAATCGCACCACACAGTTGTAATCGAATTGCAGCTGTAGAAGCCTTTTGTTGCTCGGTTATTATCATCGCTACTCGACACACACAAGGCAAGGAACGAACGAGGGAGGGAGGGAGTGCGCTGGTTGCATCCAGGGATCCCTACCAAGTAGCAGCGATATGATGTGATACGATAGAATACAATGCGATACGGTAAGTACGTTAAAGTATTTACGTACTCATTCCTGTAGAAACTATAACTGTTCCGTGGGAGAGTAACATCATTGGTGGTGCGGTATTGACTGTATCTGCCAGTCTTCGTCTCTGGGCCTCGCTGGGAGACCAGAGGACGTCTGGCCGCACAGGGTGCTCTAAGCAGTGGCGGACACAGATACTGTGGATGACTGACTTGCTGGCAGGTGTGGGCAGTTGGATGTTCGCGTTCACCGAGGAAAATTGTAATGGGCCCAACGTAGCTGTAAGGAGGCGGCCTGACATGTGAAGTGTTATTGGCGCCATTAGACCGGTTCGAACTTAACTGTCAGCAACTCGACCGTTGAAGGAAGCGATCCTGCACGGGGAGCTGTTGCGTGCCCATTTTGTGGACTATAAGGACAGATAGCCACTATTTAATGCATTATTTTTCAGAGACCTCACTATCGGGTGACATTCGCCAAACGATTTTGACATACATCTGTGGAAAGGGAATTCAATTTGGTGAGGCAGCTGGACAGCTGATTACATTAAGTCCGTATTACTTGCCATTTGCTATTTTCCAAACTGGCAGCCTGAGTGATAATTATCTTTTTATTAGTTTTTTACGGTTGCCACCTACCGGGCTCAGTTGGTTCCGTGTGCATATTTGGTCGGCTACTGCCGCAGTTTATTTACCTGTAACCTCAGGAATTAGCTGCTTGGTTTCATTTCATGTTAAATATGAATGCAGTGAACAGTTTAGTGCCGCTAGTTCCTTTTGAATCTCATTTGAATACATGTAAGTGACACCGTCTAGAGGCAGGCTTTCATCAAGTTGACGTGATGTGTAAGTAAGCTGTTTAGGTCTTCATGTTGGTAGCGCCACGTAGCGCTCTGTATCAAAATCACTGACTATGATGTGTGCAGTCTGTGGCTGGTTGGCATTGTTGGAATATTCACTATTGTAGTGTTGGGCAGTTAGATGTTAACAGCGCGTAGCGTTGTGCAGTTGGAGGTGAGCCGGAAGCAGTGGTGGATGTGGAAAGAGAGAGATGCCAGAGTTTTGAGAGGACGATCTGGACGTCTATCCGCCAGAAAAAAGGAAATTTGTAAAGATGGATGTCATGAATTGACAGATATATATTTGATGACTTTTGAACACTATTAAGGTAAATACATTGTTCTCTATCAAAATCTTTCATTTTCTAACTATGCCTATCAGTAGTTAGTGCCTTCAGTAGTTAGGCTTTTATTTAGCTGGCAGTATTGGTGCTCGCTGTATTGCCGTAGTTCGAGTAACGAAGATTTTTGCGAGGTAATTTATTCATGAAAGGTATAGGTTACTGTTAGTCAGGGCCATTCTTTTGTAGGGATTATTGAAAGTGAGATTGCATTGTGCAAAAAATTATTGTGGGTCAGTTTAGTGATCATCAGAATAAGTAAAGAGGGAAATGTCTGGTTCAGTTTTACTCAGCTGTCTTTGTATCAAATAACCTAGAAGATTACCAACACACTAATTCATAATTTTCTGAAGGGGACGTTACAGATGTTTTACTCGACCATTGAGCTGTAAGGCTCTGTGTATTTAAGCTTACAATTCTCCAAAATAGTTACTAATTTCTGTAAATACTGAAGCACCATCACCAACTGTAAAGTTGATACATGGCCAATGGCCGTTAATTCTGTTACCTAGTATTTGCCGCAAATGCTATTAGGATTCGTTGAAGTATAATTTTGACCGCAAGTTTGGTCGGTGTTACCAGTAAACTGGGCTTATGGCCGAGGAAACATGTTCTTTAATGAAAACTAAAATTCCATTCTTTGTAACGGCTTCGCTGTAGTAGACATTTATCATTTGTCTTTGATCCGTTCGTGCAGTTGCTAAGAACGAGTGGAAATTTCATGTTACAAGAGCGAAGAAGTCGCGAGTGACATCTGTGGAATAGTCGGCTTACGGTACTGACAGTAGTATCTCTGAACTTGTGTATCTTTGTCTCAGTTGTAGAGCGGACAGTAGTCGAGTATTGCCATGGAATATGCTTGCAGAACTACCAGCGTAGTGCATCCTGGAGGAAGATTTTACTGAAGAAAATTTTTAGGAAGTATTAATCTGATGGAAGGACTAACAGATGCATCATTTATGGAACAGAGAGAATGGATTTGCATTATGAATATGTTTTGGCGGTAATAACTATTTTGTTGCCGCATACTGATAATATTAGTGATTCTTGCAACAAAAGAGTCTGTCTCTCGCATCCGTTTAGGTCATTTTAGTTCTATGCATTTAGGTTGCATAATCGTGAGAGCATTAGTCTGTAAGACTCCCGAAAAGAAAATAAAGTTCTGGTTTTCTGTGAGTTTTATGTTCTTGTGAAACAAGAGTTTAAAGTATAACATAGTCATTATGATGAAAGGATCGGTATTTTCATTTCAAGTAAGTTTATTCTTATTTTTTATTTTATTTTTTGTGGTATGCGAAAATCATCCCAATCTTTCTTCCAGTAGTTCGGGTTTACTTTACCATATTTTAGCCGGCGCAATTTTTTCATGCTGTGCTGTTGCTGCTGATTAAGCTGTAATTTTTCAGGTGGGAATCTTTTCATATTTTTTTTAGTTCCTTCATTTCTCGTCTCACATTTCCATTGTCCAAATTCTAAGCATTTCCTTCATAATTCAGATTTTCAAAGGGCCAAAGAAAATTCTTTCATTGTGTTGCTACGTAATGTCAGTGTTTCAATTTTTTTCGGCAGTGAACAGTTTGCTTTTTGTTGTGATTTTTAAGTAACAGTTTTCATTTAATTTTCTGCGTAGTGAATGCCGATTACTTTTCTCTTCAAGTAAATTTGTGCACTGTGACACACTGCTCGCAATAGTAATTTCAGATCAAACTTTTAAGAGGACAGTACATCAGTTTCGAGTAGAAAGAAGGCAAACATTTTAATGCTTAAGAACTAACGAACGAACGACCGAGTCAGAGCAAATAACTTTCAAACTGCCTAGTACTTGAGTTACTTGATAATTTGAGTTTGGCACTCCACTATGGGAATCGTCATGGTGGAGAGCCAAACTGAAACTATGAAATAACTCAAGTACTAGGCATTTTGAAAGTGGAAATCCCCCTTTTTTAAATGATCATTTCAGGGGTTATACCTAAGACTTATTTTTGTGTTAATAAATCAATGTCCGGGTTCACTTCATTTTGTGATCGCTGTGCCTCTCGACTCCCCAACCAGCTCCCTACCACTGCAGTTCTGTGAAATGGGATGAATGTTTGTGAAACGTTCTTCATATGCACATCTACATCTACATGAATACTCCGCAATTCGCATTTAAATGCCTGGCAGAGGATCCACCGAACCACTTACACACTATATCTCGAGCTTTCAACATTCGAACATCGCGGAAAAAATGAAGACTTAAATCATTCCGTGCGAGCTCTGATTTATTTTATTACGATCATCGTTCCTCCCCAGGCACGTGGGCATCCACAACATTTTTTCTCATTGGTAGGAAAAAGTCAGTGATCTCGCCGCAACGAATAGGGACTTTGTTTTAATGATTACCACTCCTAATTGCGTAACATAATCGTGACGCTCTCTCCCCTATTTCATGTTGTGTGAACTTTTTCGATGTGCTCCATCAATTCTGTGTGGTAAGGATCACATACCGCTTGGTAGTACGCTGGTGGAGGATGGAAAAGCGTAGTCTAAGTGTTCTACCAATAAAACGCCGTCTTTGGTTCGGCTTCTCACACAATCATTTTTGCCATCGTTCCGGTTTAAGTTGTTCATAATTGTATTCCTTAAGTATTTTGTGGATTTGACACTTCTGGTCTCTAAATCTTAAACATGACTGCGAAACAACAACTGTGTAAACCTGAAGAGGTAGAAAAATCAGCCAACCAGTTGCAAACAAAGGTTTATTAGCCTTTGACCTCGGCTTCGATATTTGCAAAAATATCTTCTTCAGAGGCAGTGGGCCTTGTTAAATCACATGATTGTGCATTATATTAGATGAACACGAGCGGCTCGTGTCATATATTAAATTGACATAACAAGAATTATCCCAAACGTGGCTCTAGACAGCTGCCAGATTACATATATCGTACTACAGAATGAATGATCACTAGCAAATGCCCAAAGGTATAGGCCTTTGTTGTCATACAATTGTAATAGGTGTCACAGGATAAAATACTTGAATAAGTTAAGTGTACATCATGCTAGAGACTAAGGCTAACTGTTCTGGCCTTAGTCACCAGTTACACAACCGGCAGGCCGGAAAGGACAGAAGGAATACTCCCGTGAATACTCCCTACGTACCTCAAGCCAACCAACATCTGAGTCTTCCTCTGCCAATCGGAAAGGCTCCAGGAAGTCAAACAAAGACAAATGGTCTCTTTCACCGACTCGGGGATCATCTTCGACGGTGTCGCCACGTGATACCCACACCCGACCGACCTCTGTGTCGCTGGTGCGCACCAACAATTGTTTTTGTGCTCTGGACTCCCCAGGCCGACAGAAGGAGAACTCCGACGCTTCTGTAGACCCCCGAGCAGGATCCTCCTGCCTCTGTACCCTGTAGCAGCGAGTCTTCGAAGGTTGGCACTCGGTAGACGCGAGGCGACACCTCTTCGTTTTATCCTCTCCTCCAATGGAACGTTTGCAGTCTTCGATGGCAGAAATAAGATTTATGGCTGCACCTAGCATCGCAGCCTCCACTTGTTCTCTGACTTCAAGAAACAAAACTGGGCTCTCACGACTGCTTTAAGCTCTCGCATTCCTTCCCGGTCCATTTTCACCTTCCCCACAAGAACGGCATTCCATCTCATGGGGTTGATATGCTGCTCAAACGGAATGACCTTCATAGTCATCCCATCTCCTTGACTACCCACCTACAAGCTGTAGCGGTTAGCCTTCTCCTTCTACACTTTACTTTTTCCCTTTGTATCGTTAACAACCCTCTGTCATCCGATGTCACAAGGTCAGACTTCCTCCAGCTTACTGGGCAGCTACCTGACCCCTTCATGCTGCTCGGTGCCTGTAATGCACACCATCCCCTTCTGGGTGCTCCTAGAACCTTCCCGAGAGGTGCCCTCTTGGTTGACCTTTTAAGTCAAATTAACCTCTTCTGCCTTAAAACAGGAGCACACACGTTACTTTCAGACTCCACGCACACCTATTCACATTTGGACCTATCCTTCCGCATTGCCCAACTTCCTCATCGTCTCGAATAGTCCATTCTCTCTAACACATACTCGAGCAACCATTTCCTGTGTTCTATCCGTTTCCTAACTCCTACCACACCTATATGCACACCCAGATGGCAACTTACTAAGGCCGACTCGAAACTCTGAGGCGTGCTGCGACGAATTTCACGCGTGGTGACGTACTCTCCACGTTTTTAACGCTTTTTCGTTATAAAAAGTTGCGTGCACAGTCTCGTCGCGTTCTTTGGGATTCATAGTTCAACTCCCTCTTCCGTTGGGTGGGTCAACCCCCGACGGCTCTCTGGGATGAAGCTCCACTCCCCATTCCCGGCCTGATAGTAGCACATGGTGTCATCGCGCTATTGCTATCTCCAACACCTTGCGCCGCCATTTTGCTGAGATTTAGAGCTGCTCCCGCTAATCACCCTGCCTTCCTCCATCGGAATCGAGCCGAGGCGGCTCGTGCGATACCCTTCTCTTCTCAGAATCGTGAGTGCTGCACTGCCGCCTAAACTATGAAGGAGCTAGATCATGCTCTCACTTCACCCCGATCCTATGCCGCAGGGCCGGTCGATGATCACATTCAGATTTCTTAGCACCTTTCCTTTGTGGGCAAGCACTTTCTACTTCATACATACAACTGCATCTGGGCAGACATTATGTTTCCTAGACACTGTCATAAAGCCACTGCCATATCCAGACCTAAGCCTGGGAAGGACAAACACCTTCCTTCTAAGTACCGCCCCATTTCTCTCACCTGCTATGATTGGAAGGCGATGGAAGGTATGGTTCATG
Source organism: Schistocerca serialis cubense (assembly GCF_023864345.2). Lineage (NCBI taxonomy): Eukaryota > Metazoa > Arthropoda > Insecta > Orthoptera > Acrididae > Schistocerca > Schistocerca serialis. The sequence goes on along the minus strand of NC_064641.1, from coordinate 669,514,281 downwards.
CCTGGTTCGTATGGTGGCTCGAGTCACAGTGTGGATTACGAGCGCGCCGTTCTGCAGTTGACCTCGTCACTTTATCCACCCATGTTATCAATGGTTTTCTGCGGAAATCCGAGACTGTGGCTGCATATTTAGATTTGGAGAAAGCCTACGACCCCCGCTGGAGAACTGGTATGCTCCATACTCTCCACACGTGGAGCATTCGTGGCCGCCTGCACCGTTCCTTCAAAACATTTTAAATTCTGATTTTTCAAGGTGCATGTTGATTCTGCCTTGTCGGACACCTTTATCCAGGAAAACGATGTTCCTCAGGGTTCCGTCCTGAGCGTCGTCCTATAATGGCCTCTGTCCCGCCGGGTGTCTCCGGCTCCCTTTTCATTGACGATTATGCCATCTTTTGCAGTTCTCCACGTACGTGTCTCATTGAGCGGTGTCTTCAGTGGTGTCTCGATCGTCTTTACTCATGGAGCATCTAGAATGGCTTTCGTTTTTCCTCTGACAAAACCGTTTGTATGGCGGAGCAATTGGTTTTTTCCACTGTCTTAACACCTCGGCCTTTTGCTCTTCCGTTCGTTGATACTAAGAAATTCCTGGGGCTCATGTTTGATAAGAAATTTTCTTGGTCCTCCCACGTCTCTCACCTGGCAGCCCGCTGTACGTAGTCTCTCAAAGTACTACGTGTCCTCAGGGGCATTTCCTGGGGAGCAGGCCGGCCGGTGTGGCCGTGTGGTTCTAGGCGCTTCAGTCTGGAACCGCGTGACCGCCACGGTCGCAGGTTCGAATCCTGCCACGGGCATGGATGTGTGTGATGTCCTTAGGTTAGTCAGATTTAAGTAGGTCTAAGCTCTAGGGCACTGATGACCACAGATTTTAAGTCCCATAGTGCTCAGAGCCATTTGAACCAACCTGGGGACCAGATCGAACGACCGTCCTATATTTCTACCAGTCTCTTGTCCGTTCGGAGCTAGACTGTGGGCGTTTCGTTTATGCATCTGCACGTTCGGGCCTCTTACGCCGTCTCAGTACTATCCACCACTGTGGCATCCGTTTGGCCACTGGCGCCCTTTACACCAGCCCTGCTGAGTGTCTGCAGGCAGAAGCTGGCGAACTACTGCTGTCCTGCCGCCGTGTCTTTCTCCTCAGCAGATATGCATGCCGTTTGTCTGCCATGCGTCGCCACCAATCCTATGCCTCGTTCTTCGGTGACTCCTTTCATCGTGAGTATGGTGACGCGTCCCTCTTCTCTCTTACCTGCTGCAGCTCGCTTTCAGCTCTTACTCCGGCAGCTTAGCTTGACGCTACCTGCCACTTTCCTGGTGGGTGTGAACCCTTCACCGCCTTGGCTTCATGCCGCGGCCTCGTGTTCACCTTGGCCTTCATTCGTTTCCCAAGAACACTACTGCAGCCTCGCTATATCGCCTTCACTTTCACGACCTTCGCATGGAACTTCGCGATAGTATCTTTGTGTACACTGATGGTTCCCAGACGAACCGTGGTGTCGGGTTTACCTTCGTCACTGACGGCGAGGTTTTTCGGCATCGGCTTCCGGAACACTGTTCAGTATATACAGCAGAGCTCTTCGCCCTCTATCAGGCAACGCAGTACGTCCGGCGACACAGGCGTTTCAATTGCGTCATCTGCTCAGACGCTCACAGTGCCCTTCAAAGACTCTGGGTGCTGTACACCATCCATTCCTTAGTGCAACGGGTCCAGGAGAGCTGTCACTTGCTCACTGTTGATGGAGCCACGTGATGTTTATGGAGGTTTCTGGTCACGTCGGTCTAACAGGAAACAAGGCTGCTGACGGTGCTGCCAAGGCTGCAGTCCTCGTACCTCAGCCTGCTAGTTCTTACATTCCCTCCGGTTGCTTTTTGTTGCCGTCTGTCAACAGGTGGTGTCACTTTGCCATCACCACTGGTTCTCCCTTCATAGGTACAAGCTCGTTTGTGTTTGCCGTCTGAGTTACCGGCCGTTTTAAGGAGCGACGTGCGGGATACTGCGATCAAAGTTTGTAACGGAGTTGTGAACCAACGATAGCTTTTTCTCGAGTTACGCAAAAATACAAACAGAATTTAGAGACCACACGAACAAACAACAAATTGTGACATTTCTTTCCGTCCTTACAAAATGAGCCAACCAGATTACATCTGTTCCTGAACATATTAACTGACGATATTTCTGTTAGAAAACACTAAAAATAATGAAAAAAATAGATATTTTACAATATAATCTTGGAAACAGTTCCCACAAAAAAAAAATTTTTAACTCCATGTTAACGCATTTTTTATCTGAGCCCACATACCCGAAAGTCTGAGAGCTCTGTAGCATTCATGACAGCAAAATGTTGATAAGCAAAGCAGAAAAATGCGGCATTTTGCGCTCCCTTGAGGTGTTCTTCCGCAGAAAATGTAACAGGTTACTCCACCTCCAGTCTGCACCTAATTGGTTCCACAAAAATGGTCATGAATTTAGATTTCTTAATGCGATTTCGCTAGCGTTAATCAGTATGATAAATGATTTCCATTTCTTCGTTCCTCATTCTATAGTTACTACCGGTCAATACCTTCTTTATCACCTTGTTTATGACCATATTACAAAGTAGCGAGCTGGAAGAGGCACCTCCTCTAGATAACCTGAAACCAGGTTTCGCCTGGATGTCCTTCTTGGAATAAATGTCTTCAATTTGTCCTTATGAATTCGGAAGGAATTCCCCGACTGTGCAGCAGGTTTACCACACGTGTTGACTGAGTTCTGTCTAAAGCCTTCCGTAAGTCAATAAAACAAAGATAAGCTTGGCAGGCTGTTTGTTTGCTTCTGTTTCGGGTTCTTCGGCCGACGTTTGTTTGATTTTTCTGACGTTTCGCCGGCACGAGTGGCAGGCATTGTCAAAGCTTCGTACTCCATTGCTGGTGATGGACTGGAGTTGAGTTCGCGGCGGCAGATTATATATGTACCTGGCGCGCCAACGTACAAAAGCTTTTCCGTGCGCTATTCCGGTGCGGTTCTCCTCTTGTTACCTCCAACGGTCGTTCACTGCAGCACGGGAATCCAGGATCCTTTCTTCTTTCATGCTGAAAATATTCCCCTATTTAATTATTTCTGTAACTTCCCTGAGCAAGAGTGTGTAATACCTCTTCTCTACAGTCAGAACTTCCGTGTCGGCGAATTTTACTATGTGGTCCGCCTCAACAGCGCGTGCTCTGCCAAAGCCGATTTCTCCACCACCTCTGATCTGCAATTGCGCTTATGTTTTGTAATCCTGGTGTTGATTGACCGTCCAGGCATTCCAGGATAAACTTTTCCGCATGTGCATCGTATGCGGTATATTCCCGATATTGCAAGTATGTCGCTTTTCTCCTTTGCCGATCTGATACTCACTTTGATCTTCTTTGTTGGTTTATAAATACCCTTTACTCCGTGTTTGTGCAATAAACAGCCGATTCTGTCCTTCACTGTGGCAATGTGTGGCAGAAAGGTCGTGCCCGGCATTTCTTTGTTCGATATGTCACACATCCTGTCTACGAGCCGGCCGGGGTGCCCGAGCCGTTCTAGGCGCTACAGTCTGGAACCGCGTACCGCTACGGTCGCAGGTTCGAATCCTGCCTCGGGAATGGATGTTTGTGATGTCCTTAGGTTAGTTAGGTTTAAGTAGTTCTAAGTTCTAGGGGACTGATGACCTCAGACGTTAAGTCCCATAGTGCTCAGAGCCATTTGACACAATAGAACGAACTTTCCTTCGAGAGCGGATCCATGCAACACGAAGATGCTTGGAAAGAACGGATGAGAAATTTTGGATATTTTCTATGAAATAAGTAGAAGAATGCATCGAGACTACTGGGACAAAATATACACTATGACTCACAGGAGCATGCAGAAGGAACTCGAGCGCTGCCCTGAACGACAGAATATAAAGTTTGCAAGATGCCGGAAGCAGATTGACAAGACGGTTTGCGACATGTCACGCACAGTGCTCAACCTCGCTGAACGATAACAGTCTGTCCTTTAAAAAAGAGGAAAGTTTCAGTTTCGCGATCACCCTGAGAACTATACCAATGGAGGACATCATTGTAGACACCGAAGCGGCCGTTCAGACCCTTCCTTGTGATAGAGCGGAAGAAAAACGCATTGAAACAGTCAAAATGCTGCGTCGAACAAAACCACCAGCTTGTAACCTGAAGAAAGAAGATGTACAAGCTGTCAAGAGTCTTAAAGCCGACAAGAGTATATTGGTACTGCCTGCCAATAAGGGAAATGCGACCGTCATAATGATGACCGATGATTATGAACACAACATCCGGGACGTATTAGATTCGACGACGTACCGAAAACTAAGAGCAGATACGACGCAGTGGGTCGCAATGAGTACGAATCAGTTAACCAAGACGTATTCTCTCTCGGCGGACATACAGAGGAACCTGCGCGACACAAAAACACTGTCACTTCGGCTGTATGAATTACCAACGAACTGTAAGAATAATGCTCCATTCGGACCAACTGTTAGCGCACCTGTCTCACCGACGTATAAACCGATAAGACGAGTATGTGAGCCTCGGCAGCTCAGGCGTCAGATGCAAGACCTGGAGAGCGTTCTGAGCAATGGGTACACCACCAGTTACATAGGAAGTGTAACAGAGTCAAACACGCGGCGAAGTAACACATCGGACAAGAAATGTCGAGTACGGCTTTTCTGCCTTACATTCAGAGTGGCGCACATAATCGGTCGTATATTGCACAAACACGGCGGAAAGACCGACAAAGAAGATCAAGGAGTACTTCGTATCGGCAAGGGAGGAAAGGAAATATACCGCATACCATATACGTGTGGAAAGCTTTGTTGGAATGACTGTATAATCAATCTTAGCACATAAGCTGCACTTGATGTTGGGATTGGTGGAGAAATTGGCCACAGCAGTGCACACGCTGTGTGAGGCCAACCACACAGTAAAATTTTCCAACTTGGAAGCGTTGGTTGTAGAGAAGAGGTATTACACCTGCTTGTTTAGAGAAACTGCAGAAATACACAAACGTGGGAATAGCTTCAACAAGAAAGAAAAAATCATCCTGGATTCCTGTGCTGCAGCGAACGACCATTGCAGGGAGCAAGAGGAGAACCGCATCGCAAAAGATCATGGTAGACGAAGCTTGATGATGCGGGACTTTCTATGTCTGCCCGATGCCATTGCCCTCTTCCCTTTATGTTTACATATGCATTTCACGTAATTTAAAGTTTAAGTCTGTTTCATAATTTGATACAAGAAGTATGGTGTATCTCTAATTACGAGCTTAGTAAAGACTGCACATAACATGAGTTCTTATAACTGCCTTTATAATGACTTGTGGCGTGGTACGCCCCTATGTACTACTTATTAACCCGTTAAATCTAATACTGTATATTGCTTACTACCCTCTCCAATACCTGGCTACGACATACAGCCTTTTCATTCCTATTAGTAGCTTCGGGTATTTCCCGATTATGCACTGCATATTAAGTACACCTACCTTTGTTCAATGATGTTTCACAGTTTGTTACGCATCAAATGGTGTATTTATATTTAAGAGTGTCATAAAGTTTGCATATACATCCACTGGCTATATTGTCTTCATAATGTCTTGTGGCGTTCGACGCACCTATTATCCGATAAAGTCATTACTTTATATGATCTTCTACCTACGTCAGTAGCTGTCTATGACATACAACCTACTGGCTTTCTTATGTATTCATTGCTGATCAAATACTGTATATCCAACTGGTAACTTGTATGAGACTATTGTCGCTATTATCGTTCAAAGGCGTTAATTCTTAGCTAAGTTCCACACATTTCAGGCACTGTTAACCTTTTCTTATTAAAAGGTTCCTTAATGCTATATAATACCATTTGCCTCTCACAGAACTGTGACTTCAGTTATTATGGTTTATTTGCCAGTAACATTTCTAGCTGTTGTAACAAATAATGTTATCAATTAATCTTCATTCATACTTATTTACTGTACACTTCTTATATGTCTTTTGCCTTTTATGGAACGATAACTTCAGGGACTCACGGTTTTAATGCCATTAATAGTCCGAACTATCGTAATAAACTATTTTACGTCATAATCTCAGTTAACATGTACTGGTTTTAAGTCTGTATTACTCCGCCCGCGCATGCGCGCGACCACCAGCTGAGCTCTCTGCGTCGCTGCCCGCTGCGCCCAGTTACCACTCAACGCCCGCGGCCCACCTGTCTGGCCCGCTGATGTGACCTGTCGGCGAAACATCAGTAGAAGTGGCGCAGTCTTATAACTACGTACTGCAGTACTAACATTTTAAGTTTGACAAGTCCAACATCGGGCATGTTCTAATTTAATTTTATATTGTGACATTTCTGAAAAAGGCTACATTATTATAGCCGAAAACTAGGTAAAGTTTCTTTGTTTATGAAACTGGAGGCTGAAATTTAATATAATTCGGGGATATGACAAGAATGATCATTCCAAGCTAAAAGTTCAGTAAACTTGGACTCTGAAATGTTTGTCTTGAGAACTTTGAGGACGTCTTCGTCTTGGATAGTTGAAACATATCTTATCTACTGCCAGTTTTTTCGTTTCTAGTTTTCGAGAGGTTGCAGCATGGACGAAAAGGCGAAAATAATATACAGTAAACATGGACTCTAACTAGGGGAACTCACCATCACACCCCTTTCAGTTTTCGTGGTATGAGGGCCCAATGGACATCCCTTCAAAAACTGAACACAGATCAAGTATGAAAACAGGAAGAAGGTATATTGGGCTGCGGAAAAAAAAGCAAAATCGAATCAGAACGGTCAAAGAAGAGGAAGTGCAATATAGAATAGATCAGAAGAGAAATGGAATCGCGGTTGAATCGCGCCGGCAAGGTAGCTCAATGTGTTGCCGGCACGGTAGCTTAGCGTGTTCGGTCAGAGGCTTAGCAGCCCTCTGTAACTAAAAAAAAAAATTGAGTTAATGTTTCAACAGTGAACCTGAACGGGTGTCATGGGGCATCCGCCCGGAACAAATGCAACGAACAATATCGAACAAAATGAGACGAAAGAAAAAGAAGTGTGATCGGTCAGAGAGCTAGCTTTTCTCTGTAATAAAAAAAAAAACTGACTGAAGGGATCAACAACGGACTTCAACGGATGTCACGTGACGTCCGCTACGACCAAATATTACGAACTATAACGAACAAAATGCACAAACAATAAGAAAATGGTGACGGTGTTGGACAGCCAAATGGGCGAGCCATGTTCAAACCTCCCTCGTGCCATTTTTTTTTCTCGGCTGTTCGCTTTATTCAAATTTGTGACTGTGTCCCTGGCGTAACGTCCGTTTGCAACGGCGAGGTGTAAGGTAGAGACCTATAATGAGAGCTGATTCTGCACAATTACTCAGTTGGCCGACGAAAGGAAGCGCCTTTCGAAGGGGAACCGCAAACGTTTGATGACAAGGCCACAAGTGAACCGAATCCTCCACCAGAAAACACATCTGCTGTATCATGTACGGCATTAATGACAGTATGTGTGTCATATGATAGGAATCTCTTATCGACGCACCTAATTTGTACGACTGGTAAATTAGGTGAGATAAGCCTCCTGGCCCGAATGTGGATGTTACCACTCTGAAGGAAATTGTAAAATCATAATAGTTCGTCACATAAGCTGCAATAAATAAACGCAACAGTTTCACAATCACACAGTTTTTCTGTGCTCTGTCAAAACATACGTTTTTAACGTTTTTGAAATTGCGTTCCGTTTTGGAAGTCTTGGCTCCTGTATTCCTTTAAAACAACTGGTTCAAATAGCTCTGAGCACTATGGGACTTAACATCTGAGATCACCAGTCCCCTAGGACTTAGAACTACTTAAACCTAAATAACCTAAGGACATCACACACATCCATGCCCGAGGCAGGATTCGAACCTGCGACCGTAGCAGTCGAGCGGTTCCGGACTGGAGCGCCTAGAACCGCTTGGCCACCACGGCCGGCCTTGTATTCCTTTACTGTACATAGTTCACACCCGTTTATTCGTTGTTTTCTTTTCCGTGGACGTCTATGTGGTATCTCGCTTGGATTACCACATGACTCGAATTCCATAACAAATGTGTAGTTTGACAACTGCCAAGACTACAGAAAGAAAACAAACATATCAATGATAGAACGGGCAGTTCCTAATGCTTTGAGGAAAAAAATTGCCACGAGGGAGCTTCTAAGACGGCTTGCCCACTTGGCAGTCCAACATGGCCACGTACTTACGACTCCGTTGCTTTTTCAGGCTGCTCTTTAATGCACTTCTTGTTTTGAACCATCCAACATTGGCGGTTCCCTTTTTTTCACAGTTCACTACTCCTTCTTCCTCTTTCCATGCTTGATCTGTGTTCAGTTTCTGACAAGCTATCCACTGGGCCATCTTACCACTAAATCTCGCAGCCCGCGGTGGCCGAGCGGTTCTAGGCGCATCAGTCCAGAACCGCGCTGCTGCTGCGGTGGCAGGTTCGACTCCTGCCTCGTACATGGATGTGTGTGTTGTCCTTAGGTTAGTTAGATTTAAGTACTTCTAAGTCTGACGATCTCAGATGTTAAGTCCCATAGTGCTCGGATCCAATTTTGAACCACTAAATCTCAGGGTGTGCGATGGAGAGTTTTCCTTGTACGGTTTCTGCTCATCTTCACCAATGTGAAAGACACCTTTCTGCTGAATAATTGATGACTCTTATGGTATGCATTTTAGAGCCCATGTTTAATAGATAATTTTTTTTCTTGTTTTGGTCCATACGACCTCCTCTCAAAATTTAGAAAGCAAAGAGCTTGGAGTAGAAGAAATTGTTTCACGCTACGGACAAAGTAAGTGCTCACAGTTCTTAAATTACACATTTTAGAGCCCATGTTTACTGGACTTCTTAGCTTCGAATGATCGTTTCTGTCATATCCCTAAATATTCACCTTTCCTCCTGTGACACCCGACATGCCTCAGCCCATACCACCTCTTCTAACACTTAAAACTATCCTTTCTACTCTTACTAAAGTTACCACAGGCATGCTGATACAGGAAAACAAACTGTATGGAAACGAAGCGCTTCTGTTAAGTCTTACGGAACGCACAGGTCTGCGGTGTAACTGCGTCGTGTGTTTGGGGCGTTCCTTGGCCAGGGGTTGTGTCGCGAGTCGCGGAGCGAGCAGCCCGCTCTGAGCGGCGACGCCTGCCAATATGAGGGGCTCCCTGCTGACTGGTGACGTGGCCTATCAGCGGCTGCAGCAGCCGCAGGCGCGGCCGGCACGCCGCGTATTGGCGTGCGCTTAGGCAGCTCAAGTCAGGAGCAGAGCCCTGACAGGGCAGAGACACACTCAAGCGCCGTTCTCGTCTCACGCTTGTATTTGCATGACGCAGAAGAAATTTGTTTTCCCACTCCTGCTGGTCTCAACCGCCCATGACCCCTCTTCCTCGTACGTTCACACTTTCCTGTTCAAACAGACACTATCTTAAATGAAACTATATGCACTAAAGACATTTCCAAGTCTCAAACATCTATTGAAGGTGACAGAGGCGACAAATGAAAATTTATGCTAAGTCCGGGATTCGAACCCAAGTCTTTCCTGCTCAATAGACCATCCCTAACCGCCACGTCACCTTGGCACAGTGGGTTCGCACAACTGCAAGGACTGCCTTAAACGCCTCACTATGAATACAAATTTCCATTCACGCCCTCATTCGTCACTTCAGTCTACATATGTAGATCATTCATCTTTGAGACTTGAAAATGTCTCTAGATCCGTATAGTTTCATTTAATTGAAGCACCTGTACCTGGGATTCACGAATCCCCCGTTTCGCTCGATGCTAACGTACTATTCCAATAATGTTGTACAGCCACTGCAAAGTTGTTAGAGTTTAAGAGGAATACCAAGTGGGCTCAGGTGTGAATGAGAATTTGAACTGAGGAAGGAGGCATGTTAGGTTATTTGTACAGTTGTGCAAAGTCACTGTGCGAAGGCGGTGTACGAGGGGCTTTTGAAAAATCTGTGCAAAAATAAAAACGACTTACTTGTTTAGGGTGAACTTTTTTATTTTTCGACATAGTCTCCTTTTAGACTTATACACATTGTCCAACGCTGTTATAATTTGTTGATCCCTTCCGTATAATAGGAATTGTCTAAGTCTGTGAAACAGCTATTAGTTTCTGCAATCACCTCCTCGTTTGAATAAAGTCATTGTCCTGCCAGCCATTTCTTCAAATTTGGGGACAAATAGTAGTCCGAGGGAGCCAAGTCTGGAGAATGGAGGGATGTCAAACGAGTTGGAATCCTTTTTCCACAAATTTTTCGACCATGACTGCTGAGGTGTGTGCTGGTGCATTATCGTGATGGGAAAGGAAATTTTTGCGGTCCAGTCGCCGGCGTTTTTCTTGCAGCTCGGTTTTCAAACTGTCCAATAACGATGAATAATATTCACCTATAATATTTTTACTCTTTTCCTGATAGTCGATGAGGATTATCCCTTGCAAATCCCAAAAGACAGTCGCCATAACCTTTCTGGCCGTAGGAATTGTCTTCGGTTTTTTTGGTGCAGATTCCCTTTGGTAACCCGTTGTTTATATTGTTCTTTTGTCTCAGGAGTATAGTAAAATATCCACGTTTTATCCACAGTGACGAAACGACGCTTAAATTCCTGAAGAGCCGCAAACCATTATTGCAACACTTCACACGATTCCGTTTTTCGTCAAGCGTGAGCAATCGCGGAACCCATCTTGCGGATAGCTTTCTCATGTCCAAATGTTTATGCAAAATATTATGTACCCGTTCGTTCTAGATGGCCACAGCACTATCAATCTTACACACCTTAACTATTCTGTCATCCATCACCATATCATGGGTTTTATCAATGATTTCTGGAGTCGTAACCTCCACAGGGCGTCCAGAACGTTCAGCATCACTTGTGTCCATACGGCCAATCCGAAAATTTTGAGACCACTTGTAAACTGTTTTAATCTAAGATTCAGAGTCACTGTAACGTTTATCAAGCCTCTCTTTAATCTCCCGAGGCGTTTTACTTTTCATGAAGTAATGTTTAATCACCACACGAAATTCTTTTTCGTCCATTTTTTGACGATCACACGAATTCATTGATTCACACGAATGCCAAACACAAAGAAATAGACCAATATGGCTGAAACATGTTGTGCGTTCTTTCCAAAGATGCTACTAACTAAACATGAGCTCGATACGCACCTCTGGTGCCATCTCTCGGACTTTACACGGATTTTTCAAACGCCCCTCGTAGTTGTTCGCGCATATTCCTAGTGAGCAGGCGACCTGGGTTAGAATCCGGCACTTCGTACAAATTTTCATTTTTGGCTTCAGTCCGCAATTTTGAAAGACACACTCTCATCAAAAGTATCTCCAGACCTATTAGTGGGCATTAATTTGGTGCGCGACAACCCTTCACCCTTATGATGGCTTGACACTTTCAGTGAGCAGTCTGATTGTCTGTGGAAGAATTGCAGCTTATTCTGCCTCAAGAGCCAAAGTCAGAGAAAGTAGTGATGTTGAACTGTGCGCTCTGCAGCGAAGTGAACGTTGCAACTCATCCCAAGGGTGTTCCATTGGGTTCCTGTCCGGGCTCTGGGCACGTCAGTTCATTATTGTCTATAGACTATTGCCTAACAGATACTGCTTCACGACAGGGTGCATTGTGACATTGATGCAAATAACCGTCTACGAACTACTCATACCGTAAGATCACTTCTGCCATGCTTCACTATACATGATGGCAAGTCAAGTTCTCCAGGCATTCGCCAAAACAAACCCTTGCCACAAGGTTCAAAAATGGTTCAAATGGCTCTGAGCACTATGCGACTCAACTGCTGTGGTCGTAAGTCCCCTAGAACTTAGAACTACTTAAACCTAACTAACCTAAGGACAGCACACAACACCCAGCCATCACGAGGCAGAGAAAATCCCTGACCCCGCCGGGAATCGAACCTGGGAACCCGGGCGTGGGAAGCGAGAACGCTACCGCACGACCACGAGATGCGGGCCTTGCCACAAGGCACAGCGTGATTAACCACTGAAAATCACTCGTTTACAGCTGTCCAGTTTCATAGGTTTCACACCACCTCAGGTATTGACTACAGAATTGTGTTGCTTGTGCGGAGTTGACCACAGTACCGAATTCTCTCAACCCCCTACTCACAGGTTTTGTGCCTGCTGGAGTGCTGGTAGCACCTCGGAACTCACGAGTGATTTCTTCTGCTGGTTTCTTGCTATCTTTTACAAGCACATTCTGCAGCTTTCCTGTCCGTCGGCACACGGCCTCTGTTTGGTCTTCGTTTATCAGTGGTAGTTCGTAAGCGTTTACACTTCACTATCTCATCATCAATACTCGATCTGGGGAGTTTTAGGAGTGCTGAAACATCTATATCTACATTTACGTAGTTACTCTGCAATCATAGTGAAATGCCTAACAGAGAGTTCATCGATTCATTTTCATTCTATTTCTCTACCGTTCCAACCTCACACAGCGCGAGGTGGAAACTAACAGTTAAGTCTCTACCTGCGAGCTCTGATTGCTCCCTATGTAGGTGGGCGTCAACAAAATGTTTTCACTTTCGCAGGAGAAATTTGGGCGTTGAAATTTCTTGAAAAGATCTCACCGCAACGAAAAACCCCTTTGTATTAATGACTGCCACCTCAACTCGGGTATCATTTCCATGACATTCTCTCCACTGTTTCGCGATAATACAAATCGAACTGAGCTTCTTTAAACTTTTCAATGTTCTCCGTCAAATGTATCAGCACTCATGATCATAAATTAAGGATAATTGCAGAATGTGGTGCCACACATCGCGGCACTACACAAAACAGGCGCTAATAGCATAGGCACACAGGGAACACACACGACACAGATCTGTAAATCCATGGTATTGATGATAAGTTGAGAAAACCGTTTCGAAACACATGTGCTACAAAACGCCACTGTCTCCTGCGCATGTACCCCGACATCAGTACACACGTGCACAGCCCGCACAACGGGTTGGCATACTCTGGATCAGGTGTCGAGCAGCTTCTGGGGTACAGTCTCCCATTCTTGCACCAGTGCCCGTCCGAGCTCCTGAAGTGTCCCAGGGGTTTGAAGAAGTGCAGCGATACGTCGAACGAGAGCATCCCAGACGTGCTCAATGAGGTTTAGGTCTGCAGAAAAGGCGGGCCACTCCATTCACCTGTTATCATCTGTTTCAAGGTACTCCTCCACTATGGCAAGTCGGTGGGGCCGTGGGTTATCATCCATCAGGAGGAAGGTGGGACCCACCGTACCCCTGAAAAGGCGGACATACTGGTGCAAAATGACGTCCCGATACACCTGGCCTGTTACAGTTCCTCTATCAAAGCCACGCAGGGGTGTACGTGCACCAATCATAATCCCACCCCATACCATCAAACCACGACCTCCATACAGGTCCCTTTCAAGGGCATTAAGGGGTTGGTATCTCGTTCCTGGATCACGCCAGGTGAAAACCCAGCGAGAATCACTGTTCAGACTATACCTGGACTCATCCGTGAACATAACCTGGTACCATTGTTCCAATGACCATGTACTGTGTTCTTGACGCCAGGCGTTACGGGCTCCTCTTGTGAGCAGGGTTCAGTGGAATGGATTCAGTGGAATGGACCTTGCAGATCTCCTGGCGAATAAACCATGTCTGAAACTGAAACATCCTGGCAGATTAAAACTGTGTGCCGGACCGAGACTCGAAATCGGGACCTTTGCCTTTCCGGGCAAGCGCTCTACCAACTGAGCTACCCAAGCACAGGAAGTTTCATATCAGCGCAAACTCCGCTGCAGAGTGAAAATCCCATTCTTGAAACCATGTCTGTTCAGTCGTCTGTAGACTGTGTGCCTGGAGACAACTGTTCCAGTGGCTGTGGCAAGGTCCCGAGCAAGGCTAACTGCAGTACTCCGTGGCCGTCTGCTGGCACTGATGGTGAGATATCGGCTTTTTGTGGTGTTGTACACTGTGGACGTCCCGTACTATAGCGCCTGGACACGTTTTCTGTCTGCTGGAATCGTTGCCATAATCTTGAGATCACACTTTTTAGCACTCGGAGGGTCCGTGCTACGACCTGTTGTGTTTGACCAGCCTCCAGTCGTCCTAGTATTCTACCCCTCGTAACGTCATCAGTATGTGTTACTTGAGCCATTTTCAACACACAGTCACTATTACCACGTCTGAAAACGTCTGCACACTTACTCGCTGCACCGTACTCTGACATGGGCCAACACACCTCTGGGTATGTGGACTGCTGCCAGCGCCACCGTGCGACGACCGCAGGTCAAATGCACCTCATGGTCATACTCCGAGGTGATTTAAATCCGCAAATCGCCCACCAGAGCGTTGTTTCACCGTATATCAGCATTATCCTTAATTTATGAGCATGAGTGCAGTAAGGATTCCATACTGCACAGCAGTAGCGCAGCAGATCGATGAATGTAGGTAGTCTCTTTAGTAGACCTGTTGCATCTTTTAAGTGTTATGCCAATAAAAGGCAGTCTTCCATATGCCTTTCCCACTACATTATCTGTGTGATCGTTCTAATTTAAGTTGTTCGTAATTGTAATTACTAGGATTCTATTTGAATTGATAGTCTCCACTTTAGTCTTATTTATAGTGTAACCTCAATTTAACGGATTCCTTTTAGTACTAATATGAGTGACAAACTTCTTTATTAGGGTCAACTGCCACTCTTCGCACCATGTAGATTCCTTGTCTAAGTCATTTTACGATTGTGTTTGATGTCTTTACTGGGCCTCAAATGACTATCATTTGCTAACAGTGTACGACGGGCACACAGATTGTCTCCAACATACAGTAGATTGGGAACAGGAGAGGGCCTGTTCCACTTCTTTGCGGAATGCAAGATGTTACTTTTATTTTACACGATGACTTTCCGTCAGCTACGAGCTCTGAGCTTTCTGCCATGGAGTCACGAATCTAATCGCACAGCTGAGACGATATTCAATAGGCAAGTAATTTGATTAGAAGATCATTTCCAGTTACTGTGTTATTCAGACTACCGATATCACGAGAAAACTATAGCTATAGCCACGAAAGTGTGGTACAGTGTAGGCTAAGTACTGGAAGACCTCATCTGCAGATGTGTTCTCTGCTGCTTGTATCTCGTTTAAGGAGATTCGCAACCACCACCCCTCCTCGTTTGAACAGTCACGAGTGCTTCAAAAAATGCCTACATGGCATCGACCTTACACCGCCACTTTGGTGTCCATGAAGCGAAGACCAATTCCAATTACTTAAATTCCTTTTTCGTAGCACTATAGCATTTTGGAATAATCTTTTTTTCGGATATGACAAGTTTAACTTTTTCAAATAACCTTTCTCAGATCTCTCCATGTTACAAAATAATTCGACAATTTAGGAACTAAGCAGATTCGATATGTCAAACGCTTTGAAGGTAATACAGGAAGTAAGATGCTACAACATAGACAACGTAAGACTACTTAGTTCCTGAAGCGTCAAGTTTATATTTTCTATAATTTCTCTAAAACATTACCGACTCGTTTATTGAACAGGCTGGCAGTCGATTTCTGCATACATCACTCCTCCTCCAAGGCAGGGCTCAAATTAATCGAACTGGATGCGACCATTGTATCTGTTGTTCTATGTCATCTTTCAGTTCTTACTTAATTGAAGTGAAGGTTATTGGTTCCTCCAAGTAATGATTACTCATTAAATATGTGACTTCTGACGTTGTCATTTTCATAATCCCTTTTCATAGTTTTAAAGTCCCTTGTCTCCATGGAGATAAATGTAGAACAGATACATATTTACAGATTGTGTTGCACAATTGGATGAAATGAAATACGACCTAGACACCTGTATGAATCTAACACAGATATAGTATTTAGTGTTCTAACTGCGACATATAATTCCTAGTTTAATAAAATCACGCTGTGTTTAATACTACAGTATTTAATGTTATATTATTTAACATTACCGGAAAAGTGACATAGTAAAATACGACCAATTCTATTGCAGTAAATAACTATGTTTAATTCATTATCAAACAGCATTTTCTTCTGCATGATACAATTATTATTAAGAATCAGCCCACTTTTATATGGCGTCATTTTCTCTTTCTTGAGAGATTCATTTATCTTACAAGGTCATGGTTCCTTTACTCGTAAGAGGCAACACGCTCGTTGAAGGCACCTTCCTCTGTTTCAACCAGTAAAAAAGTTTTATAGATCTAGGTCCAAAAGAAGTGAATCCATATGAAGTTCCACAGGCGCACGGTTACAAAGATACTGTAGATACGAGTATATTCATGGCATGCACAGAACCGATATTCAAGCCGTAGAACTAGTGCTCAGCCTCTGGTAAATTACGGAGCTCAATGAAGAGGACTGCAGTAAATCCTTGGGCAGATAGTGGGCTGATCCGCAAGACGGTGTTTCGGCAGAAGTTCCGCAGAGGTTACTGTTCCAGCTCAGACAAGGCAGTGGCTTCGAGGGAGCCTGAGATTAGACGATATAATATTACTCGGTGCTAAGGCGATGTCAGAGGAACGATCTGGGTCATTATTTATACGGCCGGTTGTTTCCAGAGTCATTCACTACGCATGCTGCGGACAGTAGTTTCAGTTTTTGTATCTTCGCAGATTCAAACATTTTAAATTAACAGAAAAATATTGCCAGATGTAAATTATACTAAATTGCTCACTACCGCATAACGTTGCCAGAATTGCTTTTCCCAGGCTAGCATATTACCGGTTACTCACTACAAAATAAAAGTGCTACGTTTTACTTGTAAAAGATTATCACGCACAAAAGTACATGAATATATCAGTTTTTTGTGTTCGTCTCAAAATATATTCTCAACGTTAGCTCGCAACGTTGGTTTTAACATTTACGTCTTCAAACAGATAACGGTCACCGATTACAACTTTTATCATTTATGGAGAAGAAGTTTTACAACACGGTTTGCGAGCTCGCTATTGTTTCAGAAACTGGATTACTGCGGTAAGTCGTATCTTTAGAATCTGCTTTATTGAAGCTATGCCTTATTATTAGTGAACTCATGACATAATGACCAGTCTTGTAACGAAATGTGCCTTCGATAATAGGGAAAGGAATAGTCACAATAGCATACACTTACAATAAATCGCGTAACTAGTACCTGCTAGGCCCAGTTTGTATAACTGAACATCAGATACTGCGAAAATGACTCGTAAAATCTGATCAAAACAGTAGGGTTCGCAAGCGATCAACTAATAGCTGAACGCGGTGCAGTAATACCGTGGCTGTCGACTGTGATCGCCATGCTTTATGGTGGAAGTGACTCACTGTTAACAAAGCCTCTCCATATCATTTGCCTAATGATACGACTAGAAAGATTAAATTTTTATCAACTATTACGAAATGTTGAAGGGATCAGTACCATGCTTTGTGCAAATTATTTCGTGGAGACATGAATCCAAACACACTGTCGAACAACTTGCCGCGGCAATTCTGCTTTCAGGAACTACTGTCGAAACTTACCTTTACACCTGAAATTTATACGTGGAGGAAACGGCATATTTATCCCTATTAATGTGAAAAAACTGTATACGAACGGAGTTACTGAATTATCTGCACTATCTATAACCACCCAATAGGCAAGAGGGTAATGCTAGTAAAAGGAGTGTACAACGCGGCAACAGAAAAAAGAATACACCATAAACCCATATAAATATACTGTAAATGACACAGGACAGAAGAAATGAGCAACATCGATGTCAAATGAGTTATCTATATTCTCTTCAAATCAAACAATGGATCTAAGTCGCGCGGGAAATTCTAGCCATCACAAAGAAAAGTTTTGCATACCTGGTTTTCACCAAAGCATAGAACTATCTAAAGCGGAGGAGAGAAAGACGGAACTGAGTACATAATTCTTCGGACTGAAAGAAAAAACACAATTCAGTAACCAGCTTCCCATTTAAGAAGAGCGCAAAGATTTTTAACCTTTGTAACATCTATCACCTAAATATCAGTTTATCTTCGTATTTCGTCACAATTTTAGTACGCAAACTGACTGAAAAGTAACCCGTGCGATGCGAATATCATATTCATCGCTTGACGCCCAAGAAGTAGTGTTTTTAATCCACTCATAAGCGTAGCCCAAATGAATCGCTATCTCTTCTATTCGCTGGAAGACGAGGCACGACATCCTGTCGTCTCTCAGAGATACACCACTCGAAGAATCTACGATGCATATCGATACTCGTCACTAAACGCCTTTATGAAAGGAGACCAGATCGCGTGTTAAACGGAAACAAAACTGCAGCAAAAACTGACAGTGCCGTTTAAAACTCAACTTTCAATTTACATTTGTGATAAGTGGTATTTATCGAAATTTAGGGAAACAGGGAACGGAGGACCCACCAAGATAACTTTCTTTTCACACAGCCTGTTTATTTAACAGTATATAACCATAACTGGAATGAGATTTTCACTCTGCAGCGGAGTGTGCGCTGATATGAAACTTCCTGGCAGATTAAAACTGTGTGCCCGACCATAACTGTTTTCCTTACAACAGGAACAAATTTGCATTTTTTTTACCTTCAACCTTAAGATGAATAACTATTTGCAAAAGAAATCAGAGAGCACACAATATGACAATAATTACAAGACGGCAGGTCCTGCAGCCCGCCCGTTATCGGGCCAAACAGCGGTGTTTACTATGCGCTGGACACAGTCTGTCTTGTTAAATGCTCTTCTGGAACAGATGAAAACTATGTAAGCGCCACTGATGACAAGAGTGACTCAATTACTCAGAACAGATGACGTAATTTTTAATTTGAAAGCTGTATGTCGAAAGTTTCGTGGTTAAGATGCGCTCCTATGCTTCAAGGTTAAACAGATTCGGAAACACTATGACAATGATATGGCTAATCTCAAAGCAACCAGCTTCTTAGATTCGATCGGCAACCAATGTGCGACGGGATCCCAACCCGTCCCTTTTGCCAATCTTATTTTGACTAAAGCCCCGATTATAGTTGGCGGTTAATATTTTCAAAGTTAAACTGATTGTCAGTTATTAAAACCGCTCTGAAGGAACGTCTTAAAACATTACTTGGGAACGCTTATTGCAAGAGAACTCACTCGGCGGCACCACAACATCTAGCTAAAATACACCAATAATGAGCCGGTCTTTCAGAAAGAGGAACGAATAGCTTAGAACAACAGGTTGTTTAGATTATAACTAATGACTGAGAAATGTAATTAAAATCAAAGAAGTGAAACGGTTAACATCTAAATCTAACGACAAGGCCCCTCTTTGCTTAACGGCAACCTGTGCCTTAGTACAATTATTCCGGCTGTATTTACGACCAGAAGTTGATTCATTAGAACATTAATGATCGGGTACAAACCAGAAAGTAAAGGCAATATAAAAGCGGGACAAATTTTCAAACGACAACTAGTGTCTTTGTACAATACTGCGGCCTATATTTATGACCAAAGAGCCTACCGAGAAAACTCTGAGGGTCGGGTACAAACCAGAAAATAATAAATAGGGCCGGTAGACAATGAAACAAATCACCATGAGGATTACAGAATGTTACTCCCCTTTATCAGCAAGCAATTCCAGGGGGATCCACGTTGCGTCGCAGTGGTTACTGAGTGGTGCCGAAGACAGCCAGGTAGAAGAGGACAGCCAAGCCACGAGCGGTCGTCCGAAACAAATGTTGTCAACCAACCGATGGGATGTCGGCCTGCTGCTTGTAGTAGACGCTCACCCCGGTGAAGTACTACGATATCTTCGCTCTGCGCAGGCGCTCCCTGCGCAGCTCGTGGCTTCGGCCAATCGGATCTCGCGACCACCTCTTGAAGCGACGCTACCGCCAATCCCCAAACTTGGTGTCTGCCCATCAGGCCAGCGAACCCCGTGTATATATCGGCAAGCAAAGACCTTCTAACGACACAACCCACAAATACCAACTCTTCCTAACAGATATTAGCAATGGGGCCGCAAGAGGGATAGTCGATATTGCACCTGAGCGAGTGGTGCCAGACAGAACTGTTTACTGACTCCATGTGCCCACGGCTCAATTTGGTAGACTTTTATCCCGTACACGGCTGTCTGTTGACATCACTTTTTAGAACCGAACAAAAATTTCTATACAGCGTTCGATGAGAGGGCATAAAAATAACGTGCAAAACAATAAGTAACACGAGTACATATTACCCTTGCACCTACTAATGGAATAGTTCTAGTTGGAAAAAATGGGTAAACCCATCTCGAGGTTTCACAATTCGTACAAAATTATATTACTCATCAGCAGATACGACGGAAACGAGAGCATTAAGACAATTGTTTTCTGTTTGTACATAAAGAAAATTAAGATTGAAAATATTGTCTATTTCAGTGAGTGCAACCATAGGACGTAGTGCTAAACTCGTCATCATAAGTAGTTCTCTTGCTCGAAGTTGGACCTAGGGGGCACTAGTGACGGAGGATAGTGGTAATCACGAGGCGTACCAATTTCTCTTCCATAATCTAAGAAGGATTTCCTGTTTCCTGCTCTTCTTTACAGGAAGGCTGTAAATTGGCGGACTCCATTGCTGGTATCATATGATTCCTGAATCGGTCGCAACATTTTTTTAACGTTAAAATGTAGAGGATGAACCAGAAGTCAACTGACAATAATTTGAGAGGTTGTTCAAGGATATTTTCCGAGTCTTTTGGTACAAGGGACACGCACTCTGCGGTGGCTCGTCACAGAGTAATAATGTAATTACTATTTATTAATTCTTCGATAAAATTTAGAGCGTGCTGCCGCAGAGATTCACTTCTTCTTCTTCTTCTTCTTCTTCTTCTTCTTCTTCTAATGTTTCGGCTGTATACCGTCCAGCCTTCAGCGTGTGCCGAGGTGAGTGACGCTCAAGCTCTTACTCCGTCCTTTTAAACCCTCGGACCGCATCATTGCGCATGCGGCTACAGATACGCAAGGCGCCAGAGACGTTAGTCGTCGACAAAGAGGTGTGATATATTCATGGAACTAGATCTATGGCTGCGCAGTCGATCCACACGGTGATATCGATGCATCAGTGCGAGCCGCACCGTCGCGACGTCTTTGTGCGTTTATTACAGAAAGTGCCGAATTCCGTGATTTGTCCAAGCTAAAGCCGCCATCTCAATTAAATTCATCGCCAACCGAATTTCAATTGCATCTTTCACTACTGAGTCCCAGAAAAATTAAGTCGAGGCTAAAATTTCGACGTTATCGTACACCATAGGGTGCCCAGAGTGAATACAGTGCTCTGCCACCGCAGATTTAATAGGTTGTAAGAGCCGGATGTAGATGCGGTGCTCTATGCATCTCTCATGGACCGTACGTGTGGTCTGTTCGATGTATGAACGGCCACGCTTACAGGGGTCTTGTAAACCCCAGGCTTCCGAAGCAATAAATCATCTGTAACAGAACCCAGGAGTGGAGTGCAAAAAGTCACTTTCACTTATTTTTGATGACAGGCTTCCCACGTATGGAAAAAAGCCATGGATTTAAAACTTTCCGCGCCTTCTTCTACATTCATTATACCCATCATTGATTTCATTTATAGTGCCTTACGTATCTACTGTTTAGATTACCCATTGGCTTCAAAAACTCTTCTGAAGTATAGAATCTCGTTCTCCAGACTGCTTTCGTCAGCAATGACGTGTGCTCTGTGTACCGGAGTTCTGAGTACATTTATCGTTTGCGAAGGATGGTGGCAGCTATATCCACGTAAATACAAATCTCTATGGGTTGGTTTTCGATATACTGTATGTCCCAAAGTGCCATCATTTTTGCGCCATACAAAAACATCCGGAAACGGAGTTGAATTTGTCTGTGGATGGAATTAAGATGATTTAAAAATTCGCTTGACTTTTCTTCACTATAGGGCCATACTACAAACGTCTCATAAACATACGTCAAAACATTGTGAACTTCTAACTAGCAGATTATAGCGCCTTCTCCTCGAAGTCCACCATAAAAATGTTGGCCACCAAGAACGACAAAGGACTACCATGGCGACACCGTTAGTCTGTTCATAAAATTAGTTATTGAATAAAAAGATATCTCGAGGCCGGAACATGTTCAGACATAGCTGAAACCTCTTTATCGCATGTTTTGCTAATGAGAAACAATGATTCTGAAAGAGGAACCCTTGTGAACAACGACAGTACATCGAAAATAACTAACATATCGGACTTGTTCAGTCTGAGTGATTTTGGTTTGCCAATGAAGTCCACAGAAATATTAGAAGTATAAGCGAAATTTATGCGGCTGCACGCCAGAAAGTTTATGGAACAATCATTGCGCCGCGAAAATTTGAAGACTACAAGATTTATTCAGTGATTTATTCAGTTTGTCGCCCCATTTATCTTTATTTATGGGATAATAGCTACACAGCAGTGAAAAAACGCTGTAATATAAAACAAAACACAGAAGAGTGAACAACCGTCAAACATATGCAGAAGTAACTTATTTGGTTTGCCTTCGACGAAGAACATCTCAGAACAACATAGTTGTGCAGCTCTTAAATTGCATTATGTGCAGGAGGACGATTCCGGCAAACTCTCCATCAGCAATTGCAACCGTGTAACTGTTAACGAAGGACTAACTCAGACGCTAAAAAAGATACAGAACCGAGAAGTACTGAATGCAATCTCTATGTCGAAGAGTAGAGTTGGCTTTATTGTTGTCGACAACAAATACCATGAGTGAATGGAACAGGTGTTTCCAAACGAGGCATACAGTACATATCCTCATCATTTGCAGTGTTTTCAGTGCAACACAGATGGAAAGATAAATGTGAAAAAGAAAAGAAACGTGACGTATGAGTAATTACTCTGTAGCCATCTACTTAAGACCACGGGAACTTATTCCAAAAACTGAAAAAGTATCCCTGAACACCTTCCGCGATTTTGTCGGTGTTCTGATTCAACCAATATAGTTCGGTTCAGAGGAATGTATATTTGGAATAGAAAATAATTTGGTGCAAATTTCAGAAATTTGTGGAGCTAGAGTTTGTGGAGCAGAATGTTAGAAACGAAGTACTTGCAGAAAACGAATGTGAGGAAACAAATGATTATAATATAGCGAGTATGGGAAATCTATATTACATTGTGATGTACGTAGCTACCAGAGATTGTCCAAGAAAACCTGGAGAGACAGTACTAATCTTCCGCTCATAGCTTATCGTAACAAACAGAATACTGTTCAGCTTCTGCGAAATTACTTTTAAGTCAGTGCTGTAGTGCCAACATGTGAGCGTTGGGGGCAAACGCGGGAATCTTACGGTGCCATATGGGCAAGGCTCCAGTGGATGAAGTTTGCCCGTGTCCTCCTCCGTCATGTTATGGAATGTGAAGTGTGTGTGTGTGTGTGTGTGTCATGTGGTCACTGTAATGAGTTCTTCAACAGTGTGGTGTCGAGTTCGTGTTGTGGATGAAGGAAAGGGGAGGGCGAAACCCAGTGCTAACCCATGCCCTACTCCTCTCGAAGAGCACCAAGGTGACTGCGGAGCTGAAAGTCCGAACGCGACGGCCGGATTACCATAAACAGTGTAACAAGCTCTCTGTCGTTGAGACACAGCGGATAGGTTGTAATGTAACACAAGACATGGGAGAATAAGCCTGGTGATCACAAATCGGTTGCACCACTTTCTGGCCAGATACTAACGACAGTTTCTGTCACTGATTCTTCGATGTATAGACTGAACATTAGGGCGGAAAGACCACATCGCTGTTTTACACCCTTTTTGATCCGAGCACTTCGTTCTTGGTCTTCCAGTCTTGTTGTGCCCTCTTGGCCCATGAACATCTTCCCTATTACCCGTCTTTGCTGATAATTCGCCCCTATTTTTCTCAAATTTCAAACAGCTTGACCCACTGTACACTGTCAAACATTTTTTCCAGGTAGACAAATCCTATGATCGTGCCTTGACATTCCTTCAGTCTTCCACTATCAGCCGCAACGTTAGAGCTGCTTCCCTTATGCCTTTACCTTCCCAAAAGTCGCACTACAATTTTCACCTCCATTCTTCTTAATGTTATTCTTGTCAGTAACATGGATGCATGAGCTGTTAAGTTTCTTAGGCGATAATTCTCGTACTTGTCGCGTCTTGCTATTTTTCGAATTGTATGGACGATGTTTCTCCGGAAGTCTGACGGTGTACCGCCATACCAACGAGAATAGTCGTTTTGTTGTCACTTCATTCAATTATTTCAGAAATTCCAATGGAATGGTATCTACACCTTCTGTTTTATTTGATTTTAAATTCTTTTAATACTGGCTTCCCTTCCTCAGCCCTACCGACTCCTATTTCTTGTATGACATCGTCCGGCAAGTCCACTCCGTCATACAGGCTTTCTGTGTACTCTTTCCACATATCGGTTCTCTCCTTTGCATCTAACAGTGGAATTCCCATCGCACTCGCTTTTCTACATTTAGGTTTAGCATTTAGTCTTTTTAAATTTTATAGCTTCCCTACTGCGTTCCAACTGCAGACATTCCAGGCCCCCGACTCATTAAACGTTATACTTCCGTTGGTCATTCAGTCCCCTTGGTAGCCTCCTCCCGGAAATGCGAATGGGGGCTGCTATGGAATCTTTTTGCCAATAGAAAGATATTAATGACAGTTACAAGCCACATGTTCTGTAGGTACTCATTAATTCTCTTTAATAAAAGGTTTCCTTTGCTTTTGCATTCTCATGTCGTTCATCATTGCTGATTTTGATGTCTCTTATGGGAAAGAGTGTTCCCTGAACATCTGTCCGCTCTTCCACCCTCTTCTACAAGGCCGTTGACCGAATGAGCGTGACTTCTTATTCCGGAAGTCTTCGGCCACCATTGATAATGATTTTTGATCAAAATTTAAGCAATGGTGAGGCTCCAACTCGGGACCAAGGACGTTTTGAGTACTAGTCAAAGACGTTACCCCTGAACACGAATATAAAATAACATGTTTTACAATCTGTCTAACTGAATTTTGGCAGTATTAGTAATTTTAATCATCCTTACATTACTTTCACAAGACATTAGGCATGGTGGAATCGAAAGTTAAGAAACATAAAATAACATAATTCATATAATCAGGAATTTGCATACTTAAACAGCATAGGACAAGTAGTCGGCCACAGCTTTCCAGTAGGAACCGTTCTAGGCATTTCCGTTAAGTAATTTAGGGAAAACGCAGAAAATCTAAATAAGAATGGCTGAATGAAACTGGAGCCTCCAACATCCTGAATACAAAACCACTCTGTTTAAAACTGTGTTACCTCATTTGGTTTATCCCTAGTGCACAGCACTGGTTTACAGACACCTTATTCAGTAATGTAAAAGGCTAATGCTACACTGTTCACTCATTCCTCACTCCCCATCACTGTACATACTTATCATACATTATTTCGTGACGTAATACTACGCACACTATTAGCAAGAATCTAGTCCGTGGCGTTTTTTCTATTCTGTGTACCGCAACTTCCGATTTGCTAAACTGAATAAGTGAGTCACTATCCTTCTATAACGATAAAGAAGCCCTACTGAGAAAGAAGATAAGGTGTTAATACTATGCACTGCATAGCTTTGAGAGTAATGTTTTCCAGAAAGGAAAAGAAATATAAGAAAAAAGAAGAAAAAACCTAGTGTATAAGTCCGCTACTGTGTGTTATCCAAGTTATCCTTCACTGCATAGAATGTATTGGCTGAACTGGTAGCTGTTAGCTCTCTTTTTAACTAAGTCCGATTTAGTAGTCCCTCTAGCCTCGTTAGGTAATTTATTGTACAATTTAGTTCGTTGGCAGAAAATGCTTTTTTGAGTTTGATGCTCATTTTTCCTTGATGTAAGATCTTGTTCCATGAAAAAGCTGTTTGTACAGGGTTGTTTTTTATGCGCATAGCTGATCGGTAAATATCTTAATATGGTGTAGTTGAAATCTGCGGCGTATATACAACGAGCAAAACTGTTGGTGCTGGTTATTGTTCTGAGGTCTTTTACTGTAGTTTGTGAACAGTGTTCATATTATGTGCATTTGCTCTCAGTAAAAGAATTTCATAGCTAAGAATTTAGGGTTCATATATACAGTATGTCACTAAAATACACTGACTGTTACATTATAACTGGACTCCAAGGGCGAAGCATGCTAATACTATTCTGTTTACAATATCTTTAAATTTCACAGGGAGATGACATGAATCTTAACCGACTTAAATACACAAACGTTGTCGCTCACGGAAATGTTCCAAAATCGACAACCAGGATCAAACGAAGAAATGTTGAGGCTCGATAGTAAGTTAAGTGAAGACTCAACTTTCACGTCCAAGATCGGTGGGCGGCGAACCTCGTAGCACTCGCAAGCAGCACCTCACACTCCAACCACGTGCACTTCGCCAGCGGCTCCAACCCGACTCCGCGAGACGGGTGCTTGCTTGCTTCTCCATGCCAACCGACCGACACGACTGCTGCTCCGTCGCGACTGCACTGCTGGTGCGTCTCCCACTCACTGACTACCCAACACACGACGACCCGGAAATACTATCTGTCGCTCCAGAGGTGGTGCAACAGTGCGATTATCGATACGCGCTGCTGCTGCCACCCATGGGCAACTAAGGCAGGAAGTTAGTGACGCCAGTAAATGGAATAAAAAAAAAGGAGCGGCACTACCGTAATAGAAGATAACAAACAATTAATGAGATGAACACGAGCTATGCACGGCTCACACACGACTTAACCATTCGTGACTATTGGCAATGTTCTCAACAAGATAAACATACACGTTTCATCCATCGTCCTTTTGCTCAGTTGTGAGGTTTTTCGGCACCATTTAGGCTCAAGCCTTTCGCATCTGTAAATCTTCAGTCAAAATTTGATGTACCGGGAAAGTGTTTAACAGGTCATCCATCATCCTTTTGTAAAATGTCGGTCTGATCTCACAAGAGGAAGCACACGTTCGTCGTTTTCTTTTGTTTTTGAAGGTCTCCCTTCGCGAATTTCATCTCCAACGTATTCAAATGGTTCAAATGGCTCTGAGCACTATCGGACTCAACTTCTGAGGTCATTAGTCCCCTAGAACTTAGAACTAGTTAAACCTAACTAACCTAAGGACATCACACACATCCATGCCCGAGGCAGGATTCGAACCTGCGACCATAGCGGTCTCGCGGTTCCAGACTGTAGCGCCTAGAACCGCACGGCCACTTCGGTCGGCTCCAACTTGTTCTCGGCGTTTCTAAGTGATTTGTGCCAGTGTAAATACTGTGCTTTTGTTAAGGAATTCTCACAAGACTGTTCCAGCTTTTCAAAGGTCAGCCTTCGGGAATTCCCCAAGTTGAACACAAAATTTGGTTGCATAACGTTGCTCTAAATTCTGCTGCTCCATTTTCGTAACGCACAATAAAAACACCACATCACTTATGGCGTGATAGTTGTACAGAGCTGAAACTCAGACTGAATTTACGGAAGGGATGAACACACTGGGCAACATACGTAAAACAACACAGCGTAACCAGATCCCTCACAGTTTGTCAGACTCATTATTTTTCTGACACTCCTCGTACGTGCACAAACCAGATTACAGTTGTCAGAGACGAAGCACATGCAGAGTGACCAGTAGTTAAGTGGGGAGGGAGACGCATGTAACGTAACTTCTATTTTATTCAATCTATGCATTGAGCAATCATTAAAGGAAACTTTGGGTAAATATGGAAAGGGAATTCAAGTTCAGGGAACAGAAATAAAAACTTTAATATTTGTCAATAACGTCATTATATCGGATGTGCCAAAGGACTTAGAAGATCGGTTGAATGGAATGGATAGTGGATATGAACGAGATTCTTATGTGTCACGGTAATAATACAGTTTGTAGCTGAATTAAATCAGGCGACGATAAGGGAATAAAATAGAGTGATTACACTCTAAAAGTACAATATGAGTTATTTGTTTCCTCGTTGAAGAATTTTTACTTAGCTCTCTTATCGCTTTCGTGAATAGAAAGTGTGACAATATCTCCTTAATAATTTGACAACACAATATATCGTTATAGCGTGCGTTGTTAATCAGCTGTTGAGCCAACGAAGGCAGTGGAGGCAGTTTCTTTAACAAGTTACCGACGGAAACACATTATTCTCAGTGATAAAGGCGGTATTTTAATTAGCATGAGGAGTCACGAAACTGCTGTGGGGCTGCTTTAAGCGCGGTAAGGATAAATACGACGCCGGGCAACTCTGCAGGATTTACATATCTCTCAGTTTGGAAAGCATAGGCTGCCACTGAATTAAAACTGCGTTAGCACGAAATGTGAGCGATGTTTATTCACACGTGGTAGGCAGTCTTAAGGAGATCACGCTCGGTGAGTAGCATATCCATTCTTCTACTGAATTACACTTTAGCCTACAAGTAATCCAATTACAGGACTAAAATTGATCTGTGAATTTAGGAGGAAACATGATTTATGGAGCATTATGTTAGTATTCAGTGGTTTACGCGGGAGCCTTACGACGTTATTTCCGAGCGGTTTATAGCGGTCAACAGTTATTTTCCCGACGTTAAACAGAGAACGGGAGTAGCAGCTTACCCTCCGGTGGTTAGTTTTATGGTAAACGAACATACAGTTATTGCAAGAAAGCTGGCTCTCTGTTGCATGTTTACCTACCGTGGCTTTTAGAGGGAATATTGTTCTTCACACTAATAAACCACTACGTTTAAGTATATAAATCATTAAGGATTTTATATTTACGATACAACGTCGAACGACGTGCTTTGTTATATAGCTCACTTTTATTTTGAGTCATCAGTCTTCTGACAGTTTTCATGCGGTACAGCACCAATTCCTCTGACGAACGTTTCATCTCAAAGCAGCATTTGCGACTTAGCAGTTGTTTACTGGATGTATTCCAATCTCTGTCTTCCTGTACAGTTTCTGCCCTCTACATCTCCCTCTAGTACCATGGAAGCTGTTCCCTGATGTCTTAACAGATCATCCAGACGCTTAATCTTTTCGGTGTTTTCCATATATTTCTTTCCTCTCTGATTCTGCGAAGAATCTCCTCATTCCTTACGATACCTGTACACGTAATTTTCAACATCAACATCCACATCTCAGCTGCTTGGACTCTTTTCTTTTCCTGGTTTCTCAAAATCCATGTGCCACTACCACACACTGCTGAGCTCAAAAGTATATTTCAGAAATTTGTTCCTGAAACTGGAGCCTATGTTTGATATTAGTCGACTTCTCTTCGCCGGGAATGCATTTTTTGCTACTGCTAGTCTGCATTTTATGTTCTCCTTGCTTCGTCCATAATGGGTTAATTTGGTGCCCAGGTAAAAGAATTCCTGAACTCCGTCTACTCTGTGATCCCCAGTTCTGATGTGAAGTCTCCCGCTGTTCTAGGTTCCGCTAATTGTCATTACTTTCGTCTTTCTCCAATTTACTCTCTACCCATGCTTCGTAGCCATTAAACCGTTCATTCCATCCCATTTAAAAGTCCCTATAACTGTTCTTCACTTTCACTGAGGATAAGTGTCATCAGCGAATCTTAACAACGATGTCCTTTCACGTTGAATTTCAATCTCACTCTTAATCCTCTCTTTTATTTACGTCATTGCTTCTTCCATGTATAGAATGGACAGTACGAGCGGAATACGGCATGGTTGTTACACACCCTTTTTTATCCGAGCACTTAGTTCTTGGTTTTCCAGTCTCATTTTCCCTCTCTTGGTTCCTGTACATACCCTGTATTACCTACCTTTACCTAACAGCTTACCTCTGTTTTTCTCAGGATTTCAAACATCTTGCACCACATCACAACGCCAAACACTTTTAGAAGTTCAACGACTCTTACCACCGTATCTTTATTTTTCTTCAGTCATTCTTCCACTTTCCACCGCAGCGTCAGAAGTGCCTCTCGGGTGCCTTTACCGTCTCCAAAGCCAAACTGTCGTCATCTAACAGATACTGTTTCCTTTTCCATTCTTCTGTATATTATTCTTGTGAGCAACTTCGATGCGTAAGTGGATGATGTTTTTCTAATAGTCGCGAGTTTAATACATTCTACTTCTGCCAATAGTTTTAGAAAATCCAACGTAATGTAAATGGCTCAAATGGCTCCGAGCACTATGGGACTTAACATCTGAGGTCATCTGTCCCCTAGAACTTAGCACTACTTAAACCTATCTAACCTAAGGACATCATGCACATCCATGCCCGAGGCAGGATTTGAATCTGTGACCGTAGCGGTCGCGCGGTTCCGGTGAAGCACCTAGAACCGCTCGGCTACACCGACGGCCCGACGTAATGTAAACCATACCTTCTACCTCACTTAATTGTAAGTCTTCCAAAGCTATTTTAAATTCCTTATCTAACACTGGACCTCCTACCTGTTCCATTTCGATACCTGTTTTTTCTTCTGTCGCGTCATCAGAGAAGTCCTTCTTTCAATGAGGCCTTGAAAGTGCTCTCTCCCCTACATTTAACAGTGGAATGCCCATTGTACTGTGTTAATGATACTGCCCTTGCATTTACTTGCGCCAAAGGTTGTTTTGACTGATGACGCTATGAGCTGAGATGATCTTTCTGATAACCATTTATTATTCGACTTCTTCAGAGGAAGCAGCTTCGCCAGAGCTTTCCTGCACTTTCTGTTTATTTTATTCCTGAGTGACTTGTATTTTTGTATTCCTGAGTTTCTCTGCACATTTTTATACATCCTTCTTTCGTCGATCGACTGAATTATTTCTTTCTTTACTATGGCTTCTTCGCAGTTGTATTCACTGCAACTGTTTCTTTGTCCAGCGTCGGTGATTGCCCTTTTCAGGGATGTCTACTCCTCTTCAACTGAACTACGTACTGAGCTATCCGTTAACGCAGTATGTACAGCCTCGGGGAGCTTCAGGCGTTTCTCTTCATTCCTTTGTATCCCAGTTATTTGCTCACTGATTCTTCATGACTAGACTCTCAAACTTCACCCTTCTCTTTGTCATCATTACATTGTGATCTGAATCTGTATCTGCTCCTGTGTGCGCCTTATGATCCAATATCTGATTTCGTAATCTCTGCCTGACCATGACGTAATCTAACTGGAATTGTCCCAGGTCTCCTGTGTTCTCCAAGTATACCTACTACTTTTGTGATTATTAAACAGAGTAATCGCTATTACTTGCTGAAATTGATTGAGGAACTTAGGTTTCTTCTCTCTCGTTCCTACTACGAAGCCCATCATCTGCCGCGACGGTTTCTTCTGCACTTTCCTCTCAAACCAAATTCCAACATTAGTGATTCCTAGATTTTCATCTCCCTTTACATACTGAATTATATATTTAGTATCGTCATATACTTTCTCTATCTTTTCATCTTCTGCTTGCCAGGTCAGCATGTAAATCTTAAGTGTTGTTGTCGGCCGGCCGGCGTGGCCGTGCGGTTCTAGGCGCTACAGTCTGGAACCGGGCGACCGCTACGGTCGCAGATTCAAATCCTGCCTCGGGCATGGATGTGCATGATGTCCTTAGGTTAGTTAGGCTTAAGTAGTGCTAAGTTCTAGGGGACAGATGACCTCAGATGTTAAGTCCCATAGTGCTCAGAGTCATTTGAGCCATTTTGTTGTTGTCGTTTTTGTTTTGCTGTCGGTTCTGATGAGAACAACACTAACACTGAACTGTTCGCAGTAACTCACTCTGTTCTCTACCTTTCTATTATTCATTTCTGCTGCTGTTGTTATTTTCCTGTACTCGTCTGACGATAAATGCTTGCCTTTTTTCCATTTTACATCACTGAATCGCAGTGTATGTAGATAGGGCCTTAGTTTTTCCCTTCTTTAGATTTTCTAGCTTCAATACAACATTCAGACTTCTGATGTTCCTCACCTCGACCCGTAGAACGTTACCCTTCCGTTGGTTATTCAATCTTTTCTTCGTGGTCGCTTTAGTAGTCCCCTCCCGGAGAGCCGAAAGGAAGTAGTCTGGAATCTTTTGCCAATGAAGGTGTCACCGTAACTCTTTCTCAGTTACAGGATACACATTTTGTGTCGTTGATTCAGTAGTTTTCATTGTCTTCTGTATCCTCATAGCGTTGGTAGTTGTTGAGTCTTCCGCTTGTTAGAGGCAGTTTCCCACCGCAGACTTCTTATGGCGGATGTCTTCACCTGCTATTGCTGACGACTTTTATTCAAATTTTAAACAGTGACGAGGTTCGAAACCGGAGCATTGGACGTTTTTATTACTAGTCAAAGACGTTAACACTAGACTATGAGCAAAATACTTCATTTCAACTAGCTTAAGAAAAGGTTGGATTTAACTACTGGCTGTGGGAAAATATTATTTCATACCTAAGGTAGTGGAATATTATTTGCTCACATTCAGCAGTTAAATCCAACATCTTTATAATCTTTTTTGTACCTGCCCTTATCGCAGGTAGATTGACTGTTTTTCCACAAAAATCATCCGTTACGCAATAAGATTCTCTTACCGAACATTACCGCATTCATCACTGCTATAAAATATTCGTGAATTATGGTAAGAATAATAGCTGCGTCCTCTCTTCCGGTAGAAGCACAGTGAGTTAGTAAGATGGTATAATTCTTGTCCTACTATACAAAGTTAGATACGAAACTACTGTGGGCTTTAGGGTAAAGACAAACATCACCTTACACAGCTGTGCAGGAACTGAATGTGTCACCTTGTAAAGCACAACAAACCTAGTTTTGGGCTAACAATTTGGCCAAAATCACTCTGATGTTCATTATATGATACACCACTTGATTAAAAGTATGAAGAAACAAGCAGTGTTTGTTGCAATGTTTATTGTGTAAAGTTTTACAGTAGGCCTGATTCAGTTCGACAAGGGGCATTTACTTGCTTGGATATTTTATGAGCCGTATTTCATGTGGCTGTTGTTATCATGTATCAGCCAATCCGAAGATGCTCAGATAAAGGCGAAATGTGTCATTGAGAAATAATAAAAAAAATTTACATTACCAACCAAGACTGCTTGTTTCTTCATATCATTCATACTGATTGCTGTACCAAGCCCGTTATGAACCGAAAATAGTTTTTTCTAAACGGAAGTATCCCAACCCCTATTAATTAACATTAATATGGTGTGTGCTCACCCTCCTCTCTTCTAGAGACACTTTCAGCGAGGTGTCTGTCCGTGGAGGAATGGCAGTCAATTCTTCCTCAAGAGCGTCATCCAGAGAAGTTATTTACGTAGTACACTGGGGTACGGAGCAATGTCGTCGTTCTAACTCAACCGACAAGTTTTCCACTGAGTTGAAGTCGAGACTCTGGGCAGGTCAGTTTACTTCAGGAATGTTATTGTGCAAAAATCTCATATATGCTACTGTAGGACATGCATTGTCATGCTGACGCAAACAATAATCGTCTTCGAATTGTCCCTCAACTGTACGTGTTACGCAGTCCTGTAAACCGTATTCATATACTTCCAAATATAGCGTTTTATTAAGCTCAATAAGGAGATGACAACCTAATGACGAAAAATGCCTCCATATAATGACACTACCTCCTTCATTCTCCACTGTTGGCACTGCGTATGAAGGCAGGTAATCTTCTCTAGGCAATCGCCACACCAAAAGTTTCCCACCTGACTGCCACAGGCTATCGTGTGATTTCTCATTTCAGTTCACTCGATTCCAGCCATCAACTCTCCGCTGGCGTCGTTCTTTACACCACCTCTAGCGTCCCTTAACGCTGAGTGTAGAAAGGCGTGGTTTATAAAGTGCTGCTCAGCTATCCTTTCCCAGTCGTTCGCACGTATAATCATTGACTAGCTGGACTTCTGGGGGCACTTTGGGGCTCAAGAGTGATTCCTTCCGCTAACTTAATGGTCTTTTTTACGAGCTCGCTCTGCAATACTCGACTACTCCAGTGGCGATAGTACTGCACTCTCCTAACCGACCCATTCTGCTGTCTTCTTTATACTGGCGGGTCTGCCTCTCATGACACTGGATGATATAATATATTCATTTCGTGGTTGGATGTGCTTTGACCATGTCCAGCTGAAACCTTGAACAAAAGTTTTAGCACCTTCAAGAATGATACGAATGAGGTCTTAGATTCAAAATATGAAATAAAAAATAAGAGAAAAAGGAAAGAAGTAGACGTTTGGAGAACAGGGAATCATAAAATTTTGCAAGAATGATTATCCAGTAAAAAAAAAATCTTAAATTTAACAATATTTACATTAAATTTTAATGTAAGTCCTGTGCCATCTCAGAGCAGCACTTGCAACCTACATCCTCAATTATTTGCTAGACGTATTCCAATCTCTGCCTTCCTCTACAGTTTTTGCCCTCTGCAGCTCCCTCTAGTACCATGGAAGTCATCCTCTGATGTTTTGACAGATGTTCTATCATCCTGTGACTTCTGCTTATCAGTGTTTTCCAAATATTCCTTTCATCTCCCATTCACCACCTCATTTTCAACATTCGTCTGTAGCACCGCATCTCAAATGGTTCGATTATCTTCTGTTCGGATTTTCCCACAGGTCATGTTTCACTACAACACTATTCTGTGCTCCAAACGCACATTCGCTCAAATTTCTGTTGTTAGCTAATCGTATCATTAATATCCTTTTACCTTAAACTTTAATTGCACTCGTGTACCTTTTTACTATTTCCGTCGTTTCTTCTTCAATGTACAGATTAAATAGTAAGGGTGAAAGACTACATTCCTGTCCTACACTCTTTTTAACCCAAACACTTCGTTCTTGGTAGTCCACTCTCATTATTCCCTCTTGGCTCTTGCTCATATTACCCGTCTCTCCCTACAGCTGATCCCTATTTTTCAAACAATTACGAACGTCTTGCAGCATTTTCCATTGTAGAACGCTTTTTTCCAGATCGACAAATCATATGAACCTGTCTTGAGTTTTCTTTAGTCTTGCTTCCATTATCAAATGCAACATTAGAATTACCTCCCTGTTGCGTTCACCTTTCCTAAAGCCGAATTTACCGTCATCTAAAACATCCCCAGTTTTCTTTCACATTCTTCTGTGTATTATTCTTGTGAGAAACTTGGATGTATGAGCTGTTAAGCTGATTGTGCGATAATTACCGCACTTATCAGCTCATGCAATATTCCAAGACATGTGGACGATATTTTTTCCAAAAGTCAGAAAGTATATCGCCCGATAAAAACATTCAACATACCAACGTGAATAGTCGTCTTGTTGCCACTTCCCACAATGTTGTTACAAATTATGACAGAATTTTATCCGTCCCTTCCTCTTATTTGATCATAAGTCCACCGAAGCTCTCTTAAATTCTGGTTCTGATACTGGATCCCCTATCTCTTCTAAATGGACTCCTGTTTCTTCTTCTCTCACGTTAGACAAATCACCCACATAAAGGCCTTCAGTATACTTCTTCCACCTGTCCGGTCTTTCCTCTGTATTTAACATTGGATCTCCCGTTGCACTCTTAATGTTATCACCCTTGCTTTTAATGTCACCGAATACTGTTTTGAGTTTCCTGTATGCTGAGTCAGACATTTCGACAATCATTTCTTTTTCCGTGTCTTCAAATTTTTCCTGCAGCCATTTCGTCTTGGCCTCCCTGCACTTCCTCTTTACTTCATTCCTCAGCCACTTGTGTTCCTCTATTCCTGAGTTTCCAGGAACGTTTTTGTACTTTCTCCTTTCATCGATCAATTGAAGTATTCTTTATGTTACCCATGGTTTCTTCGCAGTTACCTTCGTTGCGCCTATTTTTTCTTTCCCAGATTCTGTGACGGCCCTTTTTAGAGATGTCCATTCCTCTTCAACTGTACTGCCTACTGACCTATTCCTTATTGCTGTATCTATAGACTCAGAGAACTTCAACTTTATCTCGTCATTCCTTAATACTTCCGTATCCCACTTTTTGCATATTGATTCTTCCTGACTAATCTGCGGAACTTGAGTCTACTCTTCATCACTACTACATTGTGATCCGAGGCTATATCTGTTCCTGAGTACGCTTTACAATCTAGTTTCTGATTTCGGAATCTCCGTGTGATCATGATGTAACCTAACTGAAATCTTCCCGTACCATCCGATCTTTCCCTAGTATACCTCCACATCTTGTGATTCTTGAAGAGAGTATTCGCTACTACTAGCTGAAATTTATTACAGAACTCAGTTAGTCTTCTTCCTCCTCCATTCCCTGTCCCAAGCCCACATTTTCCTGTAACGTTTTCTTCTACTCCTTCCCCTACAACTGCATTCCAGTCCATTATGATTATTAGATTTTTATCTCCCTTTGGGTACTGCATTACCCTTTTAATATCCTCATGTAATTTCTCTGTCTCGTCATCTTCAGCTTGTCACGTCGGCATGTATGCCTGAACATCGTTCGTGATGTTGGTTTCCTGCCGATTCTAATAAGAACAGCCCTATCACTGAACTGTTCACAGTAACACACTGTCTGCCCTACCTCCCTATTCGTAACGTTCCTACTCCATTTTCTGCTGCTGTCTATATTAGCCTATGCTCATCTGACCAGAGAGCCTTGTCTTCTATGCATTTCACTTCACTGACTCCGCTATATCTAGAGTGAGCCTTTACGTTTCCCTTTCCATATTTTTTTATGTTCCATACCACGTTCAAGCTTCTGACATTCGACGCCCCGACTCATAGAACGTTGTCCTCTCGTTGGCTATTCAATCTTTTTCTCATGGTCACCTTCCCCTTGACATTCCCCTCCCGGAGATCTGAATGGGGGCTATTCCGGAATCTTTTTCCCATGGAGAGGTCATAATGACACTTTTTCAGTTACAGTCCACATGTCCTGTTGATACACGTTGTGTGTCTTTAATGCAGTGGTTTCCATTGCCTTCTGCAGCCTCAAGTCGTTGCTGATTCTTCCGTCTTTAGGAGTAGGTATCCAACCCTAGGACAAGAGAGTGCCCTGAATCTCTGTCCGCCTCTCCGCCCTCTTCGACAAGGCCGTTGGTAGAATAAGGGGGACTTGTTGTGCCAGAAGCCTTCGGCTGATTATTAATCCAATGCTGATTATTAAATAAAATTTAAGCGGTGGTGGGTTTCAAGCCAGGGACCGACGACGTTTTGATTACTAAGTCTTTTCAGTAAGAAACTACTTAAAAATTTCTGCATCATTTGATTCAGATGCGCAGACGTTTCCATTTTTTATGACTTCTCATACCGAATCAGGCATTCCGTATCTCATCCATGCAGCTGGGTGAAGTGCTTCACAGTGCAGATCTTAAAAGGCACCTCTTTCTTACTTTAATGTACGCCATGGAGTGATATGCAAGATAAATTTTAATATAAACGTTCATTCAACGAAACAAATCATATTACCTAAATATCTATTACCTCCAGGGTCAGGCGGCATACAAGTACATGGGACAAAATACGATTATTAGCCACATCCGGAAGAAGGTTAATACCGCGTAACACAGGCTCTAGCTTTCATATAACCTGATATAACGTGACTTCAACTAGGAAGCGAATCCACACGTTTCTTCAGGTATGACATAACCGGGTAAGGCCACTCTTTGATCATTAGATCCCCTATAGTTAATAAGGTGTGGGGATATTGGCTGCCACACTTCACTCCACTGTTCCAAATACTCACAAATTAGCCATGGGATTAAGGATTTATGAAGCTAACTGATGTGCGATACGATACCTGAGAGTAAGCAAAGGCAGGTACATGAGTGCTCCCCGTGACGGGGGGAGGGGTGTCAATGGTCATTCAAATGTCCAGTGAATGAAGTTCCCTTCGTGATTTTCATTCAGAAACAGGCTGTGATGGACTTCCGTTCGCTGATAGCAGAAATTCAAGTAGCGTTTGAAACGGCGTAACATTCGTTCCCAGTCTGTCAGAGTCATTTTACATCCACTGTCCTAAGGCCATGACACACGAGTGCGACGGCCGTCATTACTTGTAGATGCATCACTAAATAAACTTAAGTCATTCATAGTGTGGTCATGAGTGCGACGAAACACGACTGTTCTTTTCTATGATTTCTGATATCTCCTCCTCGACCTATGCTATAGTGCTGATTCCCTCCTACCACTCTTAAGACATCAGGGAATGACTTCCATTGTACTAGAGGCAGCTGCAGAGGGGGAAACTGTAGAGAAAGACAGAGACTGGAGTACATCCATCAAATAATTGAGGACGTAGGTTGCAAGTAGTACTCCGAGATGAAGAGGTTGACGCAGGAGAGGAATTCGTGGCGGGCTGATCAAATCAGAT
This sequence comes from Schistocerca serialis cubense, assembly GCF_023864345.2. NCBI lineage: Eukaryota > Metazoa > Arthropoda > Insecta > Orthoptera > Acrididae > Schistocerca > Schistocerca serialis. The sequence continues at coordinate 669,476,037 of NC_064641.1, read as the reverse complement.
AGAAGACTGGTGACTATTTTGTCCTTCAGAAATACCTGTTTTTACGTTGGATACATTAAAACATGTCATACGACCGACGAACTGACGACCTCAAGTCACATGAAGTAACGATAACTTAAATATCCATTTAAAAGTCTGGCAACTTATTGGCCAGTTTATTTTGTTAGTTGAATAAACTCAAAGTTGCTGTTACCACCCTTGTTCAAGCTTTTATTGTGCACTGCACAACAGCAATAAAAGATCACTTTTTCGGAACTCCATAATTCCCACCCGTTGCGAAGCTTAAGTTTGAAATTTGGCTCAAAGGTGCCTGCAATTTCCTCTGCAGCCATGCAAAAGCGTGTCACTCTGCGAAGGTACTCTCGGGGTCGATGACGCTTCAAAGATCAAGGTGTCGACACTTGCCAAGAAAAAGGCCTCAGCTCTGAAGTTCATGCGACGTGTAAGGCGGGTTAACCATGTCACAGTGGCGGTAAATTTCGCCGTAGATCTACCAAATCCCATCGTAACCGTCACAGCCTCTGTATCCCACATTACGCATCTGCGATGAGGGTTAGTAACGCGACGCCCAGCGTTAAAGCCACGCAATTTTCTTGTGAGTGGTCGGGAAAAATATACCAGACACACCGTCACTCCGAATCAGCACTAGAGGACCACGTGTCAAACCACCCATTTCTCTGAAGAGCTGATTCCAACACAATGCGTTGTCGAAAAAGACAGTTCGTAGAGCGAAGACCAACAGGAAGACGTTATTCACAACCTTTCACCTTCTGAAAACCACGGGCATTTCAGGCCTTCTGTAAGAACACAATGGGGCTGCATCCCAATTGAACGTGATAGCAACCGTCTGGAGTGCAACGCGATGGTAATATTTCCTCTCGTGTAGAGGCTGGAACAGTTAGGTTGCGTTCAAATCCAGTCGCCGATATTTGGTCATGATTCAAAGCAGCTAAAAGTGCTTACGCTTTTCAAGAGCTCTTACTTTGTGTCCTCCTGTGGCGTGATAACAGGGGAATGCGGCATTGACACACGCGTGAGTGAAATACGCAAGGGTCCCTTTAAGATCCCCGCACCCCTCCCCCTGATCCACCCAGTTCGACTTTATTAAGAAATTTAAAAAGGCACCTGTGCAGACAGGACCCGAGACAACGTCCTAAGCGCTTTTAGGCCAGCAACCCCTTTGACACTCTCAGATTCTGGATGGCCTGCTACTATCAAGTGCAAAAGTAGCATCGTGGCGGCTATAGAGCAGGCGCATGACACTCTCGTGACAGGTTCTGTCAACAGAGGTTCATTTTTAAGATCCTCAATGAACGTTGGCGCGTACGACCGAGATTTCTGCCGAACGGTGGTGTCTTAGAGGAACTTTAAGCCGATTTATTCTCACACATGTCAATGTTGCATCCACAAGTAATCAAGCCACAGGAGGACACAAAATAAAGGCGATGCTAAAGCATTAACATCCTTAGCTGCTTCTAATCACGTTCAAACTTCGGCGAGTGATTTTTAAGGGTCCCTTGTGATTACAACATATATGCGAGAGCAATAACTGTGGTCGCGGTGCACTCCTGACGTTTGCCATTACGTTCAAAGGTGATACAGCCATCTAATGTCATTTGAGAAAGGCTGAACGTTCGAATGTGTCAGCAGTGTTGAAGATCGTGAAGAACGTCTTCCTACTGCTTATCGCACTGAAAACTGTCGTTTCCGAACGCGAAATGTGTGAGCATCAATGCCGCAGTGAAAGGGGTGGTTTCACTGATGCCTTTTATGCCACCCCTGCGCCCTTTTCTGGCAGATTCTGAGCGGCATTGCGTCTGGAACGTTTTCCTCAGCCACTCATAATAAAACAGAGCAATTTTGTACGCACCCTTGAGCCATATTTCGTAAAAGTGATTCTTAATTCTCTTGTGCCATTGGACAAGTAACTCTGCTCCCTGTTGCGAATTTGGTAAATGTGCTTGTATGCCCCTACCTTTTATCCATTGTGACCAGGTACCTCGGGGACATTTCAGTGGGTACAACTGTGTCAGCACAGCAGGGTCCTTGATCAGAGAAACGCAATGTGTGTATTGTAACTTGTTACAATTAACGTGGGTTGTGCGTCAAATAGTTTGTTTTCGGGTTAATCACTTGAATGGAAGCAAGGGCAGAGCAGTGAGCCCTCTCAAGCAATACACTCGCAACTTAAATGCAGGAGCCATAGACCTGCTAGTGGAAAACATACAAATCGTCACAGTCTGACACGTTCTGGACCACGTACAGCACTCTATAACGACCGGGGTGCTCTTGCAAGGGCTGCCCAATATTAAATCCGATGAGTTTCGTTTACATACTTTTATCCACCGACATAAAGTGCCTACAGTTTCCAGACTGTCGTTGATCCTTCCACGTGAAATTCTGGCCAGTCTACAGGCTAATGTGCGATGGCCAATCCCGGTTGGCCAGACTACTGCCGGCGGTTTTCATTGGTCCGTGGCAGCTGCAGTCCCCGGGGGAACCACAGTCGGCGCCGCAGCAGCAGCAGAGAGCCCTCGCGCGGGATGAGGCGACCAGCTCGGGGAGGCATTAATTCTTCATGAGGCGGCGGACCCAGTGCAGGGAGGACGCTCTCTGCGTGACCCAAGGGACTCTCCCTCAAACGTCCAGCTGCGGAAACGCGTCCATCAGCCTCCTTTGCCTTTCACTGCCAGACCCTTAATGTAATCTCCGTAACTGGAGTGCAAAGTATCTTTAACAAGTTGAAATTTGCTAACATGTTACTGCTACGCTTTAATTAGTCATTTTCATGAGTTCGTGTTACGAATCTTCATACGAACTTAGCCAGTGCTGCATGAAAGAAATGTTTTCTTTGGCTAATTTGCTTTGCTGTGTAGGGATAAAAAAAGTTACGGCACCTTGGAATCAATGACGATGAGCGTACTATAGCCTGTCCAACAATAAATGGAATATAACGTGGCCTGAATGATGAAGCACTAATTCTTGGAGCCAGATAATTAAATTTTCTACATTAAGGGAAAATTATAGTTACGCAAATAGTCAACGTGTTAGATGGCAGGAACTCGCGTTTTATCATCTTAAAGGAAACTCCTTACCAGGAAGTGACATCATTTTGAAAGTAAACAAAAACAAACCTAAATCCGTAAATTATCGTCTGAGTTCACTATGATCCGCTTTACGACTGTGTTAATATGAACATTACAACTCTACCGGTGAACTGAATATTCAAGGAAATGCTCAACTGCAGTTCACTGACAGATTCGAAATGCCTTCACAAAAAAAGACGAAGTAAATATTCCAGAATTCGAATCGAGAACAGCTGCCAACAGGAGTAACGTAGAAGTAAATATCCTCGGAGTAGTGAAGCAACTTAAATCACTTAATAAAAGCAAGTCTTCTGCTCCGGACTGTATACCAATTAGGTTCCTTTCGGAGTATGCTGATGCATTAGCTCCATACTTACAATCATATACAACCGTTCGCTCGATGAAAGATCCGTATCCAAGGACTGGAAAGCTGCACAGGTCACACCAATATTCAAGAAAGGTAGAAGGAGTAATCCACTAAGTGACAGGCCCACATCGTTAACGTCGATATGCAGCAGGATTTTAGAACATATATTGTGTTCGAACGTAATGAATGACCACGAAGAAAACGGTCTATGGACATAGAGTCAACATGGGTTTAGAAAACACCGTTCCTGTGAAACACAACTAGCTGTTTTTCACATGAAGTGCTGAGTGCTATTGACAAGGGATTTCAGATCGATACCGTATTTCTGGATTTCCGGAAGGCTTTCGACACCGTACCACACAAGCGGCTCGTAGTGAAATTGTGTGCTTATGGAATATCGTCTCCGTTATGTGACTGGATCTGTGATTTCCTGTCAGAGAGGTCACGGTTCGTTGTCATTGACGGAAAGTCATCGAGTAAAACAGAAGTGATTTCTGGCGTTTCCCAAGGTAGTGTTATAGGCCCTTTGCTGTTCCTTATCTATATAAACGATTTGGGAGACAATTTGAGTAGCCGTCTTCGGTTGTTTGCATATGAATCTGTGGTTTATTGACTAATAAAGTCACCAGAAGATCAAAACAAACTGCAAGACGATTTAGAAGAAATATCGGAATGGTGCGAAAAGTGGCAGTTGACCTTAAATAACGAAAAGCGTGAGGTCATCCATGTGAGTGCTAAAAGGAACGCGTTAAACTTCGGTTACACGATAAATCAGTCTAATATAAAAGCCTTAAATTCAAATAAATACCTAGGAATCACAATTACGAACAATTTAAATTGGTAGGAACACATAGAAAATATTGTGGGGAAGGCTAACCAAAGACTGCGTTTGATTGGCAGGACCCTTACAAAATCTAATAGACCTACTAAGAAGACTGCCTACGCTACGCTTGTCCGTCCTCTTTTAGAATACTGCTGCGCGGTGTGGGATCCTTACCAGATAGGAGTGACTGAGTACATCGAAAAAGTTCAAAGAAAGGCAGCACGTTTTGTATTATCGCAAAATATGGGAGAGTGTGTCACAGAAATGATACAGGCTTTGGGATGAACATTAAAAGAGAGGCGTTTTCCGTTGCGACGGAATCTTCTCACGAAATTCCAATCACCAACTTTCTCCTCCGAATGCGAAAATATTTTGTTGACACCGACTTACATAGGGAGTAACAATCACCACGATAAAATAAGGGAAATCAGAGCTCATGCGGAAAGATATAGGTGTTCATTATTTCCGCGCGCTACACGAGATTGGAGTAATAGAGAATTGTGAAGGTGGTTCGATGAACCCTCTGCCAGGCACATAAATGTCATTTGCAGAGTATCCATGTAGATGTAGATGTAGATGTCGAAATATCGTGGATTTTAGTTAACGATGACGAGCAGCTAATCCGAAACTTCTTGAAATAACATGCTAATCTTCTATTACCTGCGTGAAGTACCAAGTCGGTTCATTCCAAGCATCTCCTACTTCTCTTTACTTCGCGGTCGGATGTCCCTCAACGTCATGTCTCACGAGAAAAGCACATGCCTAACTTCGCGCGTACTACGAACATGGCATAGTTAATGATCAATGGCGCGGCAGTCGGTCTCGGCAGGTAAAGTGATAACAAAGACACCTTTACGTGTGCATCGAACCGTCTGCTGCACGACAAACAGCATAAATAAAGGGTATCGTAGTTGTAGGACAAAAGAAGTCAGCTAAAGGAAAACGCCAATACTGTAGTCTCTTTTACATGACCTTGGCCATTCTTCGTCTGATTCCTCTTAGGATCTCATGACAAAGACCAATAAAAGAATAGCAGTAACATGAAGTCATTATAAAAATTCATTTAAGTAAACTCAGAGCATTAGATACTTCTCACCCAGTTATTATTAATGCAAGGTAAATGACGTTCTCCACCTTGCCTTGACATATGCATTTAGAAAATCAGCCAGGAGTTTTTGCAAAAATTTCACAGCGAACGTAACAGAAACATTTTAACTTGCTAAAATGTTCCTACTTAGTATATGCAACAAGTAATATATTTCAGATTACCTGAGCAGACAATATCAAACCTTTATGATCGGTATAAACGAACAAAAGTTCATGGTTGCTCTACAATTCGTCACCATTGATGTTCAATATAGCACTGGACGAAGTGATCAGGCAGTGGAGACCAATAAAAGAGAAAATGGGAATACTGAACACCCATGTGGGGGACAAAAGGGACAACAGGTCTCAAGTGAACTTCCTAGCATTTACAGACGACATAGCAATTGTAAGTAAGACGGAGGAAGGCGCAAAGGCACAACTCGACAACTTAAGCAAGGTAGCCAGAAAGGTGGGACTGAGGATCGCCTGTAACAAGACAAAGACATTAAATACCACTGCAGACTGGGAAACACCGGAAGGCACTGTGCGGATGGTGAGCAAATTTAAATGCCTGGGAGAATTTATATCATGTTAAAAAATGGTTCAAATGGCTCTGAGCACTATGGGACTTAACATCTATGGTCATCAGTCCCCTAGAACTTAGAACTACTTAAACCTAACTAACCTAAGGACATCACACAACACCCAGCCATCACGAGGCAGAGAAAATCCCTGACCCCGCCGGGAATCGAACCCGGGAACCCGGGCGTGGGAAGCGAGAACGCTACCGCACGACCACGAGATGCGGGCTTTATATCAGGAACAGGAGCACGGAGGAAATAACAGAGAGGATAAAGAAGATGAGGACAGTCTTCTGATTGACGAGAGAGATGTACAATAAAAAGAATATATCCGCAGAGACAAAGATAAGCCGCTACAAGGCAACGGTGAGGAATGCAGTATTTTATGCTGCTGAGACAATGCAACTAGGAAGAAATGGGGCAGAACTAGAGAAATATGAAAGAAAAATAATAGTGCCCAAACGAGGTGGAGAGAGATGAATGCGAAGACCTGGGGAAGAACTGTACCGGACCATGAGAATAATGAAAGGGGAATCAGACTCATAAGGGCAAGGTTTGCTGGACATGTAATTAGGATGAGTATGGGCATTGTAGGAAACAGGAAGGACAAGGGGAAAGACAGGAACCAAGTGGGTTGTTGAACTTCGGAAGAACTGGTTGGAATTGGGGATCAAGGTCGAAGGAAAGGAAAATTAGAGGAAGAAATATACACCGACCAATATGCCGGAGATCAGCGACAAAGTGTCACCAGTGGAGCCCATAACACTCCTGTCCACCACTGTTACACTATAACCTTAAAGCTGGCGGCAGTTCGTGTAGTGAAATTATTTTTATTCAAGCAATTATAGTATAAAGAAGCAGAGCAATGTTACCCTCTGAGAGGAATTTCGTTGTATTGACCGTTTTTTGTACCTAACGGAGGTGGCTTATCGGAAGTGAAATTCAAAATTACGTAAATATTTGTAAACAGTACCAAACAATATTTTACCTGTCTACACTGTTCAAAGAATAAACGAAACGGACGCCAGCCTAATTAGGCAAGAGAATGATTGACATTCTAGTTCAAGAAGATAAGTATTAGTAACTTTAACGGACAAACACAACCTATATTTTGCCACACGAGAGTGCAATGAACTCTGGCACCTGCATATGTTCACGTTAAAGAAAGAGTTAACAGTCATAAGAGAACATGGCTATTTGCATAATGGTAACAGAAAATGACATATACTTTTGCCTTCAAGGCTTGGTCAAACTGAATGGTCTCAATAATATTACTATCAATGTTCACTGTAGAATCATAAAATAGGCTTAGGTTCAATATTACTTTTCAAACATTTTCCTATCTGACAAAAAAACTGTAAATGTAGTTCACTGCAAAATTATGAACTGGTTATAGGTTAAGTCTCTCTCTCTCTCTCTCTCTCTCTCTCTCTCTCTCTCTCTCTCTCTCTCTCTCAGCTAAATACTTTTCTATTTAGAATGAAAGTTAAATGTATTTCACTAACAAAAAATTTCTCACTGAATTTTGAATAAAAGAAGTTACTGTTTTCATAGGTAGTGGTCTTTCTATTAATTGTTATTTATCCTGAGCATAAAGGATAAACTGTGGATCCAATTACATTGTTAATATGCACTTTAAATACACAAGAGTCACCCAATATTGTACAGAATTTGAATTGAATAGCAAGAGTAATTAACACTTTCTATAATTAAGTAACTTTGTGCATTTGAACTACTTTCAAAGGAGGGAGGCCCTTAATCTTAACACCTGTAGCAGAGAAAACTAAACACACTTCAAATACACTAGAGAAACAAGTACTTAGCAAGCATGAACATATAACTCTCAACAGTTGCAGTTCTGAACTTTTACTGCAGTTAAACACAAATTTGAGATATTTGTAACATCCTTTCAACAAACAATATTAAATTTAGCACAATCGAATGTTATTTTAATTTTAATATGCCTTCAATAAAGGACACTCGGTAAACACTTTAGTGTGGGAGGGACCCTAAGTGGATATGTCACTGAGGATAAATCACGGTAGGTACAAGAATTCAGTCAAATTCTACCTTATATTTGGATACACTATAACATCCTATGAGCTGATCCTTCACTGTACATTACTATAGTTCTTCTGTTCCATTACAGCGACTGCGCAATGTGGTGGCGATTGCATGTTGGTAGGTGGATTTGCAGGCAGAATTGCTGGACTCTGTCATTTCTTGGTGGCAATGATAGATACCAATTCCAGAATAGTTCCAGCTCATTATCCATCCATCCGAGGCATTGGAAAGCGGCACGGAAAGCCTCCCTCCGTACCAGCACAATATACAACTGTTACATGAGCAGTTAACAGTTTGGTAGCTCGTCCCCGACTAAAGGTCGGGACACACATGTCCGGACGGTGTCCGTGCCGAGACACGTCCGAGTATCGGCCGTCACCCGGAAAACGAAATACATCATTAAAACAAGTGTAGCGGGCCCCACTTGACGGGGCCGTGCACGGGGAACGTCAACGGGCCGGGGCCGGGCCGGGCCGGGCGGGATTCTCCGTGTTTAATTTTTCACATGACGGACACGGCCTGACGGTAGAGTTGTCTTGTGAGCTGTGCAACTGCGCAAGACTGTTCTGTGTACAAAACATGGATGTGGAACGACTAATAGAAGAAGTTCGTAAATTACCTGTTCTTTACGATCAGGGAAGTGAAAACTACAGGAATGTCGAGTAGAAAGACAGAGTTTGGAAGACAATTCAACTGATCTGCAAGTCAGAGGTAAGATAAAAACTATACAAGTTTTAATACCCGAAAGATATTTATTTACTTTTTATTTTACAAACATATGTTTGGTTTATGTCATCGTTATATCGCCAAGGCGACAAGTTCTTGCCATTCCACAATCCCTTGTGGAGAATTCAGGAAAATTTTGAGTTGTTCTCGTACAGCAAATGCAGCATCTGTAGATCTCCCACGAATTCGAAGTAGGTTTCGAAGATTTGATGATCTTCCGGATCCCTCAGCAGTTTCCTTTTGATCCATCCTCTGCTCGGGCACCCTATAGCCTTCCATTTTTCGAATAATGTTGCACAGGACACACGCAGCCGTCACAATCATTGTAAGGTTATTACCATCTCCCTGAAGGATTTTTCTAAATATTCGAAATTTCTGTTCCAATATACCGAATGCATTTTCGGACATTCTTCTTGTCCGACTCAAGCGATAACTTGTCATTTGTTAAGTTCCTGCCACGATATGGTCGCATCAAGAGGAAAAGATTCATCGCCTACAATTACCATTGGAAGTTCAACATCAGTTCCGGGTAAAGTTTTACTCTTTTGGACGCTAAGCGTGTTGATTTCCAATGACTTTCCAAGGTTTGAATTTACTAGAATGCCTCCATCAGAGTTTTTTCCGTACGCTCCCACGTCTATTGGAATAAAATTATAACATGGGTCAACCAGAGCAAGAAGCACAATGGAATATAATTTTTGTAAGAGACTTCCTGAGTTGTTTGGAGCCTGTATTGTTACGTGCTTTCCATCTAAAGATCCAATGCAGATTGGAAACTACCATTTTGTCCAAAACTCCCCAGCTATAGCATTCCATTTTTCATCATTCGGCACAGGCATCACCTCTTCTAGCAATAAATCCATAACTGCTCTAGAGGTGTCATGGACGATAGCTCCAGCTGTGGGTTTTCCCAACCTGTAGCTGAAGGAAATAGTTTTAAAGGAATCTCCTGTAACAAGCAACCTGAAAAAAATTGATCTGTATAAGATGAGACATACTGTATAATCTATAAAATATTTGCAGCATTTTAAACCTTGTAATATAACTAAAATATAAATATTTTTGCTACAGGTGGAAAAGAGGAATGCAAAAAAAATGGGCATCTGTTCGTGACCAACTAAGGAAGACCCTGCAGAAAAGGAAAACTCTTTCAGGACAAGCTGCTGTTCGTCAACTTAAATATAAGTATGAAGATCTCTTAAAGTTCCTGCTACCTTACATGGTAGAACGAGAAACAGTTTTCAATGTTCCTTACACACAAGACAATAATGAACGTAAACAAGAATCAAATACAGATTCCCAAGAGGAGCAGTCTATTGTTGAAAACGAAAAAGAATCTACACAAGAAGACATTACAGATGAAGAATCGATCATTAAAACCCAGGGTAGTGAAACAGAGAATTTGATAGAGCGCACTCGGCATTCCCAGACGTCCTAAGCTCATTCGTCCGTCACTTCAAATAAGAACACGTTTATGAAACCACCACTGAAACGAAAACTTCAGCGTGAGGTTAAACCACAAAAATCTGCATCAAGCCAGCTCATGGCTTACATTTTGGCAGAAAAAAGCTGAAAAACAGAGAGAAATGCAAAACCCAGTTGATGCTTCTTTGGCTGGTATAGCACCAGCCCTAAAATCGTCGCATCCAATACTTTTTCATCAAGTTAAAAGGAGGATTTGTTCAATTGTACAAGACTTTGAACTGAAGCAACTCATTAATGAGGTATCAGTCCATCACTTCACTCCATCATCCTCCAATTCCTCACCAAAATCTGTTTCAACACCATATCCTTCACCTGTGGAAAACGAGTCAACAGAACCTACACAGCAGCTTTTGGATCTGCAAAGAGATTCCCACAATTCGTATATAAATAACCAAAGTCATCACCCTCCAAGTTCCCCTGCATCCTCATCAGCTTCAGAAACTAATTCACTGAATAGTCCTCATTTGTTTTTCTTAGGGTAGTAGAAATTTAACTGTATTATTTACTAACTTGTGTATTTATCTTTCAAATACTGAAGTAATAAAATAAAAATGCTATCCTTAAAACTTCTTATTTATTTGTGTTCTGTGTACTTTTCTTTAACCTACCTTAAAAAAACAGCCAGTCGTTCTTTTGGTCAAACTGATACTCTCCAGAAAGTGTCGTTTTTTCTCAGCCTTGGTTCTAGTTTCTTTAAAAGTTCACAGAGGGTGCACTGCATCATCCTAAAATATTCATAAAACTTAGTCTCATCATCTATGCGATGAGAAAATAATGTTCGAAACTCTCCCTGTACTGGTCTTGTTTTCCAAGCACTGTGGATCCATAATTTTCTTCTTCTTGTTTGCTTTCGTTCTTTTTCCTCTTCATCTAAAGCAAGTGCTATAATCCTAATTCACTATTACGAAAATTAGTGAACATGTTTTACGGCTTTCACAAACAGAAACACAGATCACCGCGTCCGAGTCACTACAAGGTACAACAAAGACACGGACGTGCCCCGGTCATGTGTAGCCCCTGCACGAACGGACCGGAGCACGGCACCGGGCGAGGTGGCGCAGTGGTTGGCGCACTGGACTCGCATTCTGGAGGACGACGGTTCAATCCCGTCTCCGGCCATCCTGATTTAGGTTTTCCGTGATTTCCTTAAATCGCTTCAGGCAAATGCCGGGATGGTTCCTTTGAAAGTGCACGGCCGATTTCCTTCCCCATCCTTCCCTAATCCGAGCTTGCGCTCCGGCTCTAATGACCTCGTTGTCGACGGGACGTTAAACACTAATTTCCTCCTCCTCCTCCTCCTCCTCCAGAGCACGCCCGTCACTCGTCCGACGCTCGGCCCTGACACGGCCCGAACGTGTGTGTCCCGACCTCAACTCCTTGTTCCACCTTTTCTACCTAGGCCAACCACAATTTGCGCGTGCTACACAGTTCCGTTCCCTAGGGGAACCTTTTACATACAAAATAACTAAGAACCCTAAGTGAATGTCAGGAGTTTACATGACAGCAAACAAAAATTTTAAATAAAGCAACATTTGCATATATTGGTAGTTCTTCACAAAATTATTTAAACAAAATTATTTAATTTTAAAGATAACCAAAGTGATTAAATGAGGAAGACAAAAGATCATTACAAAGATTATACTTCATTACAGTATCGAATTAATCGTACACTAATTACAGAAGTTCAACGATAGGATGTTGAACAAAATAGAAAGCTAAATGGTTCAAATGGCTCTGAGCACTATGGGACTTAACAGCTATGGTCATCAGTCCCCTAGAACTTAGAACTACTTAAACCTAACTAACCTAAGGACAGCACACAACACCCAGCCATCACGAGGCAGAGAAAATCCCTGACCACGCCGGGAATCGAACCCGGGAACCCGGGCGTGGGAAGCGAGAACGCTACCGCACGACCACGAGATGCGGGCAGAAAGCTAAATGAATCAACAAAAGGTATGTAGTGTCTAAGCTATGTTGTTACAAGCCGACGGGAGAAAAGTACACTGAACATCTCTGAAGAAGAGTTGTAGAGAAGAAGAGAAAGAGAAGGAGAGGTTCTGGGAAGAAGAGGAAAATGCAGTCCACGAAGGCGCTACCCGTGGTCCTACAGAGGCTGTAACGCAAGAAGAATACGTCTTATGAAGTGATCACATGGCAATCTGATTGTTGTAATTTTTTATATTTATGGTACCTGAAGTTCAGAACAAATATCAGCCCCCAAAGCAATTTAATGCAGCTATCAAATGGCCTTGAAATTTTTCGAATTCGCGGCCGATTTTTGACGACGGATCACATGGCTCTGTGGCAGAACACTTGTCTGCAACGTGGATGGCCCGAGTTCGCTTGGCGGCTGATACAGCTTTTTTAACAGTAGTGGACATTCAAATGGTTCAAATGGCTCTGAGCACTATGGGACTCAACTGCTGAGGTCATTAGTCCCCTAGAACTTAGAACTAGTGAAACCTAACTAACCTAAGGACATCACAAACATCCATGCCCGAGGCAGGATTCGAACCTGCGACCGTAGCGGTCTTGCGGTTCCAGACTGCAGCGCCTTTAACCGCACGGCCACTTTGGCCGGCAGTAGTGGACGTTCTACGATCATTACTGTGAATCGTAAAACACGTAAGGAAGAAGAAAAATTGTTTGCGTCTTGTTTAGGTCATTATTGTTTTCGCGTTTTCCGTTCAAATATGATCCCTATACAATTTAAATATGAAATTCATCAAATATATGCTAATTAACACATATATAATTGTCATTTTTGTGAAAAACGCACCCATTATCTTCTTTCTAATTTCATATCACCCATCAATACACATAAAAGGCAACTGACGACTCATCATTGCGTAGCCCAAACCGCTAAGGATGGAAACTTGATATTAGAAGTGGGTATTGATCTTATGCTGTAGACGTCGTTCAAGAAGGTTTCTTTCTTTTTAATGCCACCCCAGAGTCAATGAAATAGGGGATAAAAAGTGTCTTGACAGTACGTCTCTTTCAAGACAGTTTTGAAGCTAGACCTACGAAAATTCTTATCTCACTATGGGACTTAACACCTTAGATCATCAGTCCCCTAGAATTTAGAACTACTTAAACCTAACTAACCTAAGGACTTCACACACATCCATGCCCGAGGCAGGATTCGAACCTGCGACCGTAGCAGTCCCGCGGTTCCGGACTGCAGCGCCTAGAACCGCACGGCCACCGTGGGCGGCAAATTCTTATTTGGTTCCTCGAACCGAAATAAAGAGATATGTGTTTTAGAAAATTGGAAGTTTAGTGCCTGTGAGGGTGAAATAGTAGGGGAAGTTTCTTTCCTTTTTTTTTTTTTTTTTTGAAAAATTCATCATTGAAGTGTACCGAAGTATTTTTAAAGCAAATTCTATTAAAACTGGTATTTCACTTCTTGGTTACAAATACAAAAATAGAGCTCAGTGTATTTTGAAATTCAACCTGTAAGTGTCAAAATATTTCACTGTGAGAGTATTTTTAAATATAGCTCTATGAAAATGTAATAATTCATTATGCGAGGATTTTTGAAGCTAAATGTATGAAAATATGTATTTGGCTTCTCTGTTAAAAAAGAAAAAATAGACATTTCACTGTTTTTGGAAATTCAGCCCCTAAGGAGTTGAAACAGGGTCTCACTGAGTCACTGACTCATCATCGCCCAACCCAAACTGGTAAGGATAGAAAACTGAAATTTGGAGAGGGTGTGGACATTGTACACTGTGAATCATTTAAGAAGGGTTTGTTCGAAATTCCACTCCTAACGGTGTGGAAATAGAGGATGAACTACTTTCTGAAAAATGTCGCAATGAAGGCGAAAGTTGTAAGGGATTGTAAAGACCAACTGTGCTAGAACACCACACCGAAGGCTCATACACTTACAGAAACGTAACGAAGTCAAAATTGGTGTAATGAGAAACGCACGTGAACCGTCCAATAAATTCCAAAGTAAAACCCTACCTACCGATCTGACAGAAAATCCTAGAGTGTTTTCGTCTTACGTTAAATCAATAAACGAACCCAGTCTATCAGTCCTTCGGAGGTCGTAATAGCATAGGAATGAAGGATGGCACAATGGCGGAAATACTAAAAAGATAAGCAAAGAGGGATTCGACCTAGCATAGGAGCTGCCCAACATTCGATTTTCCCGCGCGCTCTTCGCAGTTGGGACAGGAAAGGGATTTCAGTAGATGTGGATCAATGAACAGTTGTTTCAAAGTGATACACTTCTGGCCATTAAAATTGCTACACCAAAAAGAAACGCAGATGATAAACGGGTAATTATTGGACAAATATATTATAATAGAACTGATATTTACATTTCCACGCAATTTGGGTGCATAGATCCTGAAAAATCAGTACCCAGAACAACCACCTCTAGCCGTAATAACGGCCTTGATACGCCTGGATATTTAGTCAAACAGAGCTTGGATGGCGTGTACAGGTACAGCTGCCCATGCTGATTTAACACGATACCACAATACAACAAGAGTATTGACGAGCCAGTTGCTCAGCCACCATTGACCACACGTTTTCAGTTGGTGAGAGATTTGGAGAATGTGCTTGCCAGGGCAGCAGTCGAACATTTTCTGTATCCAGAAAGGCCCGTACAGGACCTGCAATATGCGGTCGTGCGTTATCCTGCTAAAAACGTAGGGTTTCGCAGGGATCGAATGAAGTGTAGAGCCACGGGCCGTAACACATCTGAAATGTAACGTCCACTGTTCAAAGTGTCCTCAATGCGAACAAGAGGTGATCTAGACGTGTAACCAATGGCACCCAATACCATCACGCCGGGTGATACGCCAGTATGGCGATGACGAATACACGCTTCCAATGTGCGTTCACCACGATGTCGCCAAACAGGGATGCGACGATCATGATGCTGTAAACATAACCTGGATTCATCCGAAAAAATGACGTTTTGCCATTCGTGCACCCAGGTTCCTCGTTGAGTACACCATCGCAGGCCCTCCTGTCTGTGATGCAGCGTCAAGGGTGACCGCAGCCATGGTATCCGAGCTGATAGTCCATGATGCTGCAAACGTCGTCGAACTGATGATTGTTGTCTTACAAACGTCCCCATCTGTTGACTCAGGGATCGAGGCGTGGCTGCACGATACATGCGGATAAGATGCCTGTCATCTCGATTGCTAATGATACGAGGCCGTTGGGATCCAGAACGGCGTTCCGTATTACCCTCCTGAACCCACCGATTCCATATTCTGCGAACAGTCATTGGATCTTGACCAACGTGAGCAGCAATGAAGCGATACGATAAACCGAAATCGCGATAGGCTGCAATCCGACCTTTATCAAAGTCGGAAACGTGATGGTACGCATTTCTCCTCCTTACACGAAGCATCACAACAACGTTTCACCAGGCAACGCCGGTCAACTGCTGTATGTGTACGAGAAATCGGTTGGAAACTTTCCTCATGTCAGCACGTTGTAGGTGTCGCCACCGGCGCGAATCTTATGTGAATACTCTGAAAAGCTAATCATTTGCATATCGCAGCATCGTCTTCCTGTCGCTTAAATTTGGCGTCTGTAGCACGTCATCTTCGTGGTGAAGCAATTTTAATGACCAGTAGTGTATGTAACACAGATGAAAAATGTACAAAGGACGTTCAATAATATTTGTTCTTCAAGCAGATACGTTTTATCCAGGATTCCAATACATTATTCCCTACTTTGTTGACTACAAAATCCTATTTTTAGACATAATCTCCGTTCCATGCAATGGCCTTATGCCATCTAACGGTTAGGGTCTGTATGGCCGCATGTAACAACTTCCCAATCGTACAAGTACTGCTTCGCACGGAGTGCATCCTTCATTGGTCCAAAGAGACGGAAGGTGGAATGTGCGATATTCGGGCTGTGGCACGGAAGAGAAAGAACAGTCTAATGAAACTTTGTGAGCTCCTGTGGAATGTGCAGACTTGTATGAGGCCTTGGGTTGTCGTGGAGAAAAGGAAGTTCGTTTGCATTTTTGTGGCGGCGAACCCTCTGAATTCGTTACTTCATATGTCCTCTGAGTCTTTCGCGACGGCATACATGAATAAAACGTTCTCGGTTTTGAAGCCGCGTCAATTCGAATAAAATCCTCGAGCTTTCGATGACCATCTCCGCCATCGTCGTCAGGACGCTAGGGACTGCTCCATCTCGACTTCTACGGTTTCTCGCCTATATAGACATGATGACGTCATCAGCAGCCAATCAGATAGACCCAATGAGTCGCGCGCGGACGGCCAGTGTGGCCGAGCGGTTCTAGGCGCTTCAGTCTGGAACCGCGCGACCGCTACGGTCGCAGGTTCGAATCCTGCCTCGGGCATAGATGTGTGTGATGTCCTTAGGTTAGTTAGGTTTAAGTAGTTCTAAGTTCTAGGGGACTGATGACCTTAGATGTTGAGTCACATAGTGCTCAGAGCCATTTGAACCATTTCTTTTGTCGCGCGCGCTCAAGTCTACCCCGTCAGTTAGCGGAGCTATTGCCCGTGGCAGCACAGGTGACGTCACGTGGCGCCAGGGGCAAGCGCCACTTTTGAAACTGCCGCTCCCGCGTCGCGCATCTGTCTTTGCTTTCTTTCGATGTCCAACGCCCGCCCCCATGCCCTGCTGAGTGTGCACCCCTGGTCTCTGTTGAAATTGATGTTGTTTAAACGAATCTCTGCCACTGCCTTTATAACGGAATTCCAATACACAGATGCATGAGCCTACACTTTTGTATTTTCCAACTGTATTTTAAGTCCATTTTCTAGGCAATGCTCCGCTATGTCATTCTTGACAAGCTCTCTTTGTTTTATATGGCGCTTGTGCTCAGTACAACGCTCCGCAAACGTGCGAATTGTTTGTCCGATGTACACGCTGCCAAATTCACAGGGTACACCATACACGCCGGACACTCGAAGAGCAATGTCGTCTTTAACAGTGCTCAACGTATCTCGTATCTTTGGGACGGGCCGGAACACTGGTCTTAGCCCATGTTTCCGCAGCAGGTGTCCTAACTTACTGCTAGTTGCTCCACAGTGTATCAGGAATGCAGTCCGTTTGGCCTCTTCTACTGATTCACCAGGTGTCTTTCGTTGGCAACCATTGAAAGCGTTTGCGATGCCTCTTTTGCTGTACACATTTTCCCAGAAAACACGTTTTAAGTTCTGCAATTCAGACTGTAGGTGGACTTCGTAAGAGATAATCTTGGCTCTATGAACTAACATGTTCAGAACCGCTTTTTTGTGTACAGGGTGGTGGAAACTACTGGCGTTCAAGTACCAATCAGTGTGTGTTGCTTTCCGGTACACTGAATGACCAAGCTGGCCTCCTGCCTTCCGCTCAACCAAAACATCCAAGAATGGTAGCTTGCCATGCTCCTCCATCTCGACAGTAAAGTAAATGTTGGGATGGACACCTTTCATGTGATCGACGAACTGCTGTAGTGTATCTTCACCGTGAGGTCATATCAGGAAGGTGTCATCAACGTATCGTAGAAAGCAAGACGGCCGTAATGTCGCAGTTTTCAGAGCTTGCTCCTCAGAGGGCTCCATGAAGAAATTCGCAACTGCGGAGACACTAGTGATCCCATGGATCTGCCGTCCGTCCTCTCATAATATTCATCGTGGTACAAAAAGTACGTTGTCATTAAGACGTAACGGAACAACATAATGATTCCAGGTGGAAAATGTTGGGCCAAAACATCCAGCGTATTGTGGGGCGGCGGGTGGAAATTATGTTTTATATAAATGTTTTGTAATGTAGAAACACTGCATTTCCCGGCCGTTATGCACCATATGTGGGGCGGCGGGTGGAATATTTGTTGATTGAAATGTTCCTGTTATTTATGCTATTGTTTTGCCGTTCTCAACACTGGCTCTCTAACTACAATTTTGGCAACCAGAAAGTGATTAGCAAAACGTGAAGCCTGTAATTAGAATTCCTAGTGCCCACTTCATCTGAGAAATACACTTATAGCTACAGCTTATAGCTCTGAGGAATTAGGAGATTGTCTGGGATTCATAATCAAAAACGATCGTGAAAAAAAAAAAAAAAACGTTCGATGTATTCTGAAAGTCACAGATGAAAAAAAAAAGAATCCACACAATCTGACTAACAGAGCAGTTCAGAGTCTAATGCGCTGATGCAACTATAACTGTCCAAATTAAATATTTAAAAGAATGCTCGCCATAATTTGACGATAAGGTTCATCAAACGCCACGCTAAATAATGGTAGAATGTCTGTCCCGCGGCAGCAGGTGAAAATACGACATACGCAAACTGAAGATAGATAATTTAAGTCATCCCAGAATTAATACTTCACTCGAAAATGATTTCATGGTTACGCGTATCCCGAGTAACTTAATACGGCCTCCGAGGCTGTTTTATAGCAATGAAACCGACGCGATGCGACTCCCGACGCAGATGGTGTGCTAATCAGCGTCTGGAGAGAACTGGGGCCTTTTTAAAACCTGTCTCAGTTCTTCCTTCTGATTAGCTGAAATTTTATCGATTTTCTGCAATTTAGCTTCTATTTTGTCCAAAATAATTGCTTCTTCTTCTGTTTTTAGCTTTCTTGTACTAACAAGGGGAGGCCGCCAATTGTGAAATTCAGATTCGATTCATACTGCGCATAATAAAAGCTCATGGCCAGAGGTGTAATGTGCCAAAGCACCAAGATGCACTTCTGAGCCGTTGTCGAGAAAAATCGGCAGTTAAAAGAAAGCGTTTCGGTGTAATAATCTCTGCGATTTATAATTTTCTGCAGCGTCGTGGCGCAGCGGTAAGCGCTCGGGTTCGTAATCCAAAGGTCGCCGGATCGAATCTCGCGCCATACAATTTTTTTATTATTATTTGTTTTTGTAATTAATATATATATATATATATATATATATATATATATATATAATTCCCGGCAATCAGTTGCAACAATTATGCATATAATAAGTTGTTGAATGTCGTTTGTCGTGGAAAAATAAAACTTGAAATAAAACACAATATCACAAATAGTATTCAAGTGGACACAATTCATTGAAAAGTTCGGTATACAATCGCACATAATTAACAATTAGTGACCAGAAGTAGCTGGAGTATCGCACGAACCAGAGTGATAGTTATCATAGAAACATGGAAAGCAGAAAACAGCACGACATCGAGCACATCTGATAAACGATGCGTTTTTACAAGAACAATTGTTTTTTAAATTATCTGTTGGGAAACACACCTGACTGACATTCTGAAAAATTGTTCTATCGTTCGTCAGGTTTGATGCATACCACGCGTATCGTATCATATCGGCAAAAATCGGAGAAGACAATTGGTGGTGGACGATGGATTGGACTGGATATATATATATATATATATAAACAGGTGCGTCATTCCCTGTTGGTATCCTATATTGAACTAATGGAGTTGCAGGTAACCGCCCTTGTGGGAAAAACAAATCCTTAAACTCCCACAATAATTCTTCCATCTGCTCCCTTTCTTCTCCTTTCAAATGCTTAATTTTGTCACGCAATGCAGTTCTATAGGTATTTAGTGGTTGATCGCTTCGCCTATCTCCATTAGTTCAATATAGGATACCAACAGGGAATGACGCACCTGTTTATATATATATATATATATATATATATATATATATATATATATATATATATATATATATATATGTGTGTGTGTGTGTGTGTGTGTGTATACATTTGAATTACAAAAAAAAAAACAAAAAATAAAAAAAGTTGCATAGCGCGAGATTCGATCCTGTGCCCTTCGGATTACGGACCCGAGCGCTTACCGCTGGGCCACGACGCTGCAGAAAATTATTAATCCTAGAGAGTATTTCACCGCAACGGTTTCTTTTAACTGTCGATTTTCTCGACAACGGCTGAGAAGTGCATCTTGGTGCTTTGCCACATTACACCTCTGGCCATGAGCTTTTATTATGCACAGTATGAATCGAATCTGAATTTCACAATTGGCGGCTTCCCCACGTAAGATTAACACCTTCGTCCCAATATCTCCTATTTTTCAGAACTCGTACAGGCAGCTCCCAAGTTTCATCATTAGTTACTACATGTTTATCAATAAAAGGTACCGTAATTAGTCCGGTTATCGGCAAGACCATTTTTAACTGACTTCTTTCAAAGTCAACAACACTCTGATATTTCGACAAGAAATCTATGCCAATTAAAATCTCAATACTGGGATTGTTTACAATTATGCAAGGATGATCAATTAAATTCCCATTAATGTTAAAGGGCAGCAAAGCTTCTTGCTTTACCATTTTTGACACCTTGCCAGTAGCACTAATTATTCTTAGTCCTGATACCCTCATTACTGTAAGCTTGTCTTTAGCAGGTAATGCATCAAAGAAGGACTGAGATATCGCACTCACCTCACTTCCACTGTCTAAGAGACAACGTACATTGATACCCAACATATTCACTATTATTATAGGGTGGCTTATTCTAGTTTGTACAGATGGTTCCTCAAATTCATCCAATAGTTCCTTTTGGATTTGTCTCCAACTAAAGTAATCGACATCTGTCTTCATTACATTTAGGTCAAAGTGTGTAGGGGTTTCCTGAATTACATTTTCAGCTGCCTTTTCCAGTCGGTCTATTAATTTCAAATCGAAACACAGCACGACTTCATCACATTTAGTTTGCTGAACATGACCCAAATTACTGTAGTCTGAGCGATTCTGCGCCTCCAGACCGGGCATAACACTAGTTACAGCTAAACCACTTTCACTATTATCGTCGGGTTCCTTCTCCAGTGACAACTGGTCACAGCTACCGGGTTCATCGACCCCCAACAGGCTACCCTCTACATTCTCACTTACCTCCTGTCCTAAAACTATTAGTACAGTATCAACATCCTGCACAGGCACTTTAGATAAGAGCACATCATCCTCATCGTAAATATAAGCATGAATTTCTTCTGCGTCTTCACCTGACAATTCAGTATTTTGTAGCTCTTCCCTACCATTACACTGCTGCGCCTTCTCTTTCTCTTCCCACTTAGAAAGCGTCTCTAACACGGTATCTATCAAATACTGTGAGTGATCTAATATTTCTACTGTATTCTTAGATGCTACCGACCCTTCATCCACATGTTCAGTTTGAGTATTCTGATCTGTCTTACCAATTATTGTAATTACTGGCTAAGGAAAAGTAACCGCCGGGTGAGCGCCAGTGTCCTCATAGACGGGAACTAGTTTTCCTGCCTCGGCCTACTAAATTTTGTTTGGAACAAAATTACTATCATTGGGATGCCATTAATGGTTATGATAATTGTTTCTCCAATTCCTACCTCTCTTAAGATGGCGAACACCTACTGTTCTGATGTTTACGTTGCCATTCTGCTCGTTCTTAAAATTACTACTATTGTTATTAGCATTTCTGTTATTACCTGCTTGCTCCTCATTGGCAGCAACACGTTCTACACGTCCCAAATATGCAATGAAACGATCCAGATTGTCTCCAGGGGCAGATATAATTCTAGTTTGCCAATACCATGGCAGTTTGGCTTCAAGACCTAGTATTATCATTTCAGGTTTTAGCTTTTCGGCCAAATGTGACAAACGTGAGACCCATGACCTAGCAAACTCTTTAATACATTCCTTGCCTGCAATGAAGCGTTTTCCACTCCAAAATTCTCTCAACACTTCATTTTCCTTATTACTAGACCAATACTCATTAATGAAAGCTATTTTAAATTCCGCAAATGTTTTACGCTTCAACACAACATCAGCTGACCAACGCATGGAGTCACCTGCTAAATGGCTTCTAATAAATGAGATTTTTCTCTCGTTCAGACCAAGTTGGTGGAATCACATCTTCAAAGCCGTTCCAGAAATCTAGCGTTTGGATATTTTTATCTGGATCGAACCGCAAGAACTGCCGACACCCGATAAACGCGGCGTTTGCAGCTACAACTTGTTGTATACTACCATTACCAGAAGTTACTGAAACTACTTTACTCTCAATGTTAACAATGTTAGTACTGATATTTTCTACTCTCATTTCAACATTATCTACTCTTTGCACAATATGAGTAGTATCAGTTTTGATTGCGTCTACTTCTGCTTGACATACGTTTACTTTTATATTAACATCTTTAAATCTATCTGAGCACAGTTCAGATTCCGCCTCGATCTTTTCTGTTAACTTGTGCTCCAGCTTCGCATCTTCCATTTGGAAGTCTTTGCGAACCTCAGTAACTTTGGATTTTACTGTTTTATACATTTCAGAAAATTGTTGTGCAAACCTTTTTCTTAATATCCTCATGGTTGTAATCAATTTTATAATTCAAACTGTCCAGATCCTCTTTCAACTTACTGCAACCAGCCTTGAAGGTATCGCCCATTACCTCCAATCGTTTATTAAAATTAGTTTGGCTGGCCACAATCTCGTACTTTAATTCAGCTTTACTGCTTTTGACCTGTTCACTTATTTCAGACTTTAATTCAGCTGTCATTCTAGCATTACTGGCAGCTATTGCTTGTAATATTACATTTAAATCCATAGCCTCAGTATCTCTGGGTTGCTCACTAGCTGGCTTTTTATCACACTCAGGTGACGAAAAACTAGCTCCAATACCAGAGTCATCAAAACTAAATGAAACTTCTGATTGATCAGCCATATCTAACTTATCCTTTGTAAACTCTACCACCTCTGTTGACGGTTTCGTTTTTAACTCACCAGGTAAACTATCATCTACTAAATTAACAATTTCTGATTTCTGTTTTACTACGGCGGTCTCTATTATTGAATCATTGCCCCTTCCCACACTACTGTCAGGTGACAATACTTCATATTTCACTTTAACATTACTACTTTCATGCATTTTTACACTTGAACAGTTGTCTGGATTTACAGTTCCTTCAACAGACATAGGTTCTGATTTAAGTTTAACCTCGGTTTCTTCTGGCAGTTCCATTGCCGACAGTCTTTTAGTGCAGGTTAGTAAAATTTTTAACCGCTTTTCACTTAACTTAGTTCCTTTTGCACGACGTATGGGGTTGCCGGCGCGGCGTACCAGGATTACTGATGCGACGCGTTGAACTGCACATGGCTGTTGTGTGTTTGCGTGGCCCGCAACTGCAGGCGCGTCTCCGGTTGCTCCGGCGGACGACTGCGGTGAGGCGAAACTGGCTTCTCGCGATGCCGGCAGCGCCGCTAGACTCCGTCAGCTCCGTCAATCCAGATGCGTTGTTAACCCAATTGCGTCATCCACATGCACACGTAACAATTTCACTGTTCTGTTACTCAGTTGCGTGTCGCATTTCACTCGCGAATCCGAATATTTAAAAATCACTTTCACATTTACTCAGTTTTCTTCTTTTTCCCGGCCGATGCACCATATGTGGGGCGGCGGGTGGAAATTATGTTTTATATAAATGTTTTGTAATGTAGAAACAATGCATTTCCCGGCCGATGCACCATATGTGGGGTGGCAGGTGGAATTATGTTGTTTAAAATGTTCCTGTTATTTATGCTGTTGTTTTGCCGTTCTCAACACTGGCTCTCTAAATACAATTTTGGCAACCAGAAAGTGATTAGCAAAACGTGAAGCCTGTGATTATGAATCCCAGACAATCTCCAAACTCCTCAGAGCTATAAGCTGTAGCTATAAGTGTATATCTCAGATGAAATGGGCACTAGGAATTCTAATTACAGGCTTCACGTTTTGTTAATCACTTTCTGGTTGCCAAAATTGTAGTTAGAGAGCCAGTGTTGAGAACAGCAAAACAACAGCATAGACAACAGGAACATTTTAAACAACATAATTCCACCCGCCGCCCCCACAGTATCTTGTATTAGCACCCTCCTTAAAAAGTGACACAACGTCCCGGCTAACCATTAGGTCGTTTGGGCCTATCTTCATTCTCTTGAAATTCGGACGCAGTCGTACAAAGAAACATTTATAATGTACCAATATATAAGCACGGTATCCAAATTTTTTGTAGACGTTTCTGTGACCACGCCGCTTCACAGCTCTACAGACGGATATCGTTTTCTCCTACAGCCGTTTGTGCTTTGCTGTTGAAAGCTGTCAAAAGCGCTGCTAGGTGTCAGGTATTTCCTTATGCTGACGGGACTATGGGAGCGTCTCAGTAGTAAAGATTAAATTTATCAAAATTTCATGTATTTATTGTATTGTATTTTATGTATGTATGTTAACCGGGGACCTAGAAAAGACGGAGAGGCTCCGTCCCCGCCACAGTGGTCCACCACCACACGACTACTACCGCTGTCCACTTCACCCCTCCGCCGCCCCACACCGAACCCAAGGTTATTGTGCGGTTCGGCCCCCCGGTGGATCTCCCCACCCGCCCCCCCCCCCCCCAACCCCGCAGGGAACGTCTCACACCAGACGAGTGTAACCCCTATGTTTGCGTGATAGAGTAATGGTGGTGTACGCGTATGTGGAGAACTTGTTTGCGCAGCAGTCGCCGACATAGGTTAACAGAGGCGGAATAAGGGGAACCAGCCCGCATTCGGCGAAGCAGATGGAAAACCGCCTAAAAACCATTGACAGACTGGCCAGCTCACCAGACCTCGACACAAATCCGCCAGGCGGATTCGTGCCAGGGACCAGGCGCTCCTTCCGACTCCGGAAAGCCGTGCGTTAGACTGTACGGCCAACGGGGCTGGCAAACGCCATGCATGACGCGACATTTTTCCACGCATCACAATGTTTATGCCATTATGTCTGTTGAACTATTTGCCGTACAATGGTATATTTGTGTAGGTACAAGCGGCATATGGGGATACTTGTGCAAAATATATTGCGAAATGGAGTTAGCAGCAAAGGCGTAATAAATTTAAACGTCATGCATGATACGGAAGTTTCAACTAGTGTCACTCTTTACGACGTCATCTCTCCTGATCTGCGCGTCATACAATGATATTGTTTTGTAGGAACATTCGGCGACGTATGTGCACACTGTCTGCAAAATGTGTTGCGAACAGCATTAGTAGCAAAGATAGGCTACAGTACATTTAGAAGTCACGCAAAGTATAGGAGTGCGTCACGCATGTCTCTATGGCGTCGTATCTCCGGAACTATGTGTAGTACCACGATATAATTTTGTGGGTCATTTTGCGGCGCATGTGGATACTATGTGCGAAATTAATTGCTAATACGGTGAGTAACTTAGAAGTAATAAATTTAGAAGTCACGCACAATGCGGCAGTTTTATACACATCTCATTATTTATATTTCCTGAACTATGGTAGGTACCTGGTTCTTACCTCTACAGCGATTGTTGCCTGAGAGTAAGGGATATGTGTACCAAGATTGCTTTAGGTGGTATGTGAAACATAGACACATATATACGTCCATTTTTTATAATATATATGGAATTACAATTTACATCAGAAATAAGCAGTGCTACAATGACAGAGTTTTTAAACCATATTTCGTGAAATTTACATAAGTTGCGAGGCGTCTAGAACATCACGTATTCGGGCAAGATACGCTGGATAGACCAGACTCAACTACGCAGTACTACAACGATTCACAGGATAGAGGAAAGTACCTTCAGCTAGATGGTACCATCTTGAGTCGTCAGGAGATATCTCCACCAAGGACACTGCTTTCCTCAGCGTGTATAATGTCGGAATAAATTTGTCTATCAGCAGCGCGTAAAATGTGTGCGTATTGTTTCGGTTACAAACAATTAATCCCAAGTCCAAGACCGATTGTCGGAAGAGTTTGTACCACATGCAGTCCAGAGAGACACAATCCACGAGCAAACGAGCTGTTTCATGCACATGCCCGTGTTGTAAATCCCAAACAACCCTGTCAACCGAGAACTGCCAGAACCCCAGACAAACAAGCACGTGTTGCTATGGAAGTGACATCCTCTCCTGAGAAACCGAAGTCTACCCGTCGTTAGCCAGTCCTGCTGACCACATCGAAGACAAGTTTGCGGGAAGTTTTGCGTGGCATGATGCTGAAGCTTTAGCATCCACGTCTTATTCGTGCGCTTTAACGAGGACGTCTTCGGCGGACGACTAGAGTATGCTGAGGTGAGGATCATCAGTTCTCTGGTGGACCCTGACCTCACGCGAAATATTGTCTGGACCGATGAAGCCGAATTCCACACTTCAGACTCCGTGAACAGCAGACTGACTGTGTGTTTTGCAGGCGAGACAACTCTAATGTCACCACCGAGTAAGATTCCAAGCCGCGGGAGTGATTTACGAAGGACTGATTGGCCTGTTTTTTTTTTTTTGTGGAAGGTCGCTTCACGGCGGAAAACCTAGCTTGCGATACTGAGGGATGCTGTCAGAACTTCACAAAAGATCGAACTTTCATGAAATATGGTGGCAGTAAGGTAGTGTTCCGCTATACTTCACTAGTATTCTTCGCGCGATCGCATACGCAGTGTTCAGTGAGCGCTGGATTGGCCGCTAATGTCATTACCACTGGGCAGCATCTGATTGACGTAATCGTTAAAGAGTTCAACAATGTTTCTGTAGATATGAGCAGGTTAGGATGTGAAAGTGTTTCTAGGAGTTTGCGAGCCAGTACTTACATATGGGATGGCTTAGTCGACAACTACCCTGAAAATCAATGAGTGTGTCATAAAAGTTACACTGCTGTCCATTAAAATTGCTACACCACAAAGATGACGTGCAACAGACGCGAAATTTAATCGACAGGAAGAAGATGCTGACACATACAACGTGCTGACATGAGCAAAGTTTCCAACCGATTTCTCATACACAAACAGCAATTGACCGGCGTTGCCTGGTGAAACGTTGTTGTGATGCCTCGTCTAAGGAGGAGAAATGCGCACCATCACGTTTCCGACTTTGATAAAGGTCGGATTGTAGCCTATCGCGATGCTGTTTATCGTATCGCGACATTGCTGCTCGCGTTGGTCGAGATCCAATGACTGTTAGCAGAATATTGAATCGGTGGGTTCAGGAGGGTAATACGGAACGCCGTGCTGGATCCCAACGGCCTCGTATCACTAGCAGTCGAGCTGACAGGCATCTTATCCACATGGCTGTAATGGCTCGTGCAGCAACGTCTCGATCCCTGAGTCAACAGATGGGGACGTTTGCAAGACAACAATAATCTGCACGAACAGTTCGACGACCTTTGCAGCAGCATGGACTATCAGCTTGGAGACCATGGCTGCGGGTACCCTTGACACTACATCAGAGACAGGAGCGCCTGCGATGGTGTACTCAACGACGAACCTGGGTGCACGAAAGGCAAAACGTCATTTTTTCGGATGAATCCAAGTTCTGTTTACAACATCATGATGGTCGCATCCATGTTTGGCGACATTGCGGTAAACGCACATTGGAAGCATGTATTCGTCATCGCCATACTGGCGTATTATCCGGCGTGATCGTATGGTCTGCCATTGTTTACACGTCTCGGTCACCTCTTGTTCGCATTGACGGCAGTGGACGTTACATTTCAGATGCGTTACGATTCGTGGCTCTACCCGTCATTCGATCCGTGTGAAACCCTACATTTCAGCAGGATAATGCACGACCGCATGTTTCAGGTCCTATAGGGGCCTTTCTGGATACAGAAAATGTTCGACTGCGGCCCTGGCCAGCACATTCTCCGGATCTTTCACCAATTGAAAACGTCTGGTCAATGGTGGCTGAGCAACTGGCTCGTCACAATATGCCAGTCACTACACGTGATGAACTGTGATGTCGTGTTGAAGCTGCATGGGCAGCTTTAACTGTGCACGCCATCCAAGCTCTGTTTGACTCAATGCCCAGGCGTATCAAGGCCGTTATTACGGCCAGAGGTGGTTGTTCTGGGTACTGATTTCTCAGGACCTATGCACCCAAATTGCGTGAAAATGCAATCACGTCAGTTCTAGGATAATATATTTGTCCAATTAATACCCGTTTATCATCTGCATTTCTTCTTGGTGTAGCTATTTTAATGGCCAGCAGTGTATGAACATGAGTGATATATCGCATTTTAGTAACCCTTACTAGCATTTAATAATATAAATAACGTGTAATTAAAAACTGCCTAACTGAGTCTGGACCGCCCTGTATTTGTTATAACAGCCTTGATATCAGCGATGAAAACGAATTCTACCACTAATAACGAATAAAAGTCCTCGCAGCTTCTCGATGACTGTTCTTAAGAAAATACTAATAAATTAATGACCAAATTATCTGCAAGGAAGTTTAATGTTTCCAAAACCACGCCTCATAGTATTCACAGAGACTACAGCAGAAGACACAGAAATCCCGACATTTGAAGTCGATTCATGGATAGTATCATTTTCCGCTGTAAATCAAAGCAGCTGGTCACTAGACATTTCAATAGACACAGTTCATCACTGACCTACAGAAAAGGTGATAAGAATTGAAGAATTTGGTTCAAATCGTGCGAATATAGCTCGTACACACCACAAAGGAACAATAGTCTTTATACTAAGAGATGATATTTCTGGATGTAACTCTATTTTTATATCTTTGTAAGCGAACATACGTATTACACACCAGACGGAAATAGATGTTTCCTAGATATGACTATTGTTTCACTTTTACTAAGTGTCTCCCCTGCTGAGTGTGTTGTTTCTTTCCTTTCTGTCTCCTACAAATTTCATTGTTATTAACATGATTTCTGTATTCAGCTTCCATTCCATTTAATTTGTTTGTTAAATATCATGCTTAATCTTAGCCAGAATGGAATCTTCATTTGCGAAACTTCTTCAGTTGATATTCCATATATGATGAGTCAAAGAACAAAAAAATACTTTTTCCTCATCAAGTTTATCGGCAGCGGTAATATGCCGCTTTTCTACATTGCAATTATTTAAGCTGTGACGTATATCCTTCGTTTTCACTTGAGTAATTATTATCAGTCGACGTGAATTATTTCCGTAATGGGTTTCACGTGCACTGTCTTATGATTAATATCTCTTTCCTCCAGATTGTCATGACAAAGATTTTTCACCGGGTCAATAACGATAGGAATTTTCCCATTTTATTCTTTCTTCACTAGTATCAGAGCACAAAAAAATTGTCTTTCTTGGACCTTTACCATTTCCAATTCCAAGCTGGGTACTACACGTATTTCTTCGCTCTTAATTCTGTTCCGTTCCGTATATTGTTATGAAACATTTATAAAGTGAAATGAAAGCTCGATACATTCAGAAAGAGTGTAAGTTTTAGAAATGTGCACTGACTAAACGCGTACTGTAACATTATTTACTATTCTGTGGGTCGAATTCCCCTTGCAATCAATCTTCGTTTCAGTTGCAGTGCGGCTGTGTAGTAGCGAGGGTAGTTGAACCTCTCGAGCGAGCGCCGTGTTGTATATTACGATTACTGAATAAATAAACGCGCTCTCGATGCGAGTCTCTCGCATTTATGTATTTATGGCTTAATTTAGCTGCAGCGAATCAGAATAGCTGAGATGGAAGCAGATTTCCTCCGTTGCTCCCGTAAGCTCAACAGACATATAGGTTTCATACGAACTTTAACCAATACATTTTAACCGAGCAGAATGATTTTCATCACAAAAACCTCCGGATCTTTGTAAGAGTGTAGTGATACGCAAATTTCTTAAGCATCATTCTATTCGATAACTGTTAACGATGTGGTCGTTGGTCGTTACCCGAAGTTAAAATACGTGTAGTTAAACGAAATTAACGACACTTCAAGCTTCCTGGAATGTCAAGAGAACCGCAAGACAACACGTCTAATCACCTATTGAATTATATCAAAGAAATAAATATTGCTTTTGCATTGCTCAGTGAAGGTACGATACCGTTACACAGGTGTATAAATTTCCGCAGAAAATAAATGTCATCAGAAACAGTGTACTTGTAGATGCCATAGTAGAGTATACCCTTAAGTTTATCTTCTTGTAAAATGAGTCAACAGCCTATGTGGAATACTGAAAGGACATGATACATCGCTGTGTGTGTAGGTGGTTTATTTTGCTCTTTCAGTTTCAGGATTACGCCATTGTGAAGGATAAACAATTCGTGTCATTGCCGGAATAAATCATTTACTTTGTACCTGAGTGTGCGGTGTTTTGAAGATTGCTGGCAGATTACAATTGTGTGCCGGAGCAGAACCCGGGATCTAGCATTTCGCAGGCAATTATCCTTTCGGCTCAGCATCTGCTTCTTCTCTGGAAATAATTGCTGCATCAGCAAAGGATTTTTACCTCGAGGACTCCTCGTCTTTGACCCAAATGGTTTGTTTGACGTAGTTTCTCCACAACAATTTTTAATTCCTACATAATCTCACTAAATAATTTAGTTAAGAGGATTCTTGGGGAACAGTCATCTTGTTTTGATTTTGAAGGATTCAGGAATTTAATTTATAGATTTACCTATACAAGGAATTTTCGAACGTTTCACTCTTAAACAACAGTAACATAAATATTTCCTCACATATGCGTCTCGCAATGTGACCACGACGAGAATAGCAGAGGAACTAATGCTCATAAGAAAGATTACAACCAATCATATTCCGACCCACCATTCGTGAATTATACAGTGAGGGGGGCTAATTCTTACTGGTACCAAAAGTACTCCTTCACCCCCACACCCTACCCGCCATACACCTGGAAGTGATTTATGAAGTACAAGTAACGATGTGGAAACGGATTTTATCCTCGTTAAAGCCCGAACACTAGTTGTCAGTAAAAGACTACCAAATCCACCGGTTAGTCCCTCAACCGTTAGGGGTAAAACCCAATGGGACTCGGGGCAAGTAAGGCTAGCAACCTGCTTCCCTGGTACTTTAAACATGATGCTGGCAACAATCAGAGCAAAATGCCTCGGACCTTTAGAGGTGACGGAGTCCCACCTCTAACTGACAAACCAGGGACTCCTAAGATACGACTTGGCAAACAAATGGTAATCAGATGGGGAGCTATTAATATCAATGGGGGCTACTCTGGGAAGAAGGTAGACCTGGCAGAGGCTGCAAGTAAGATGGGGCTGGACGTTTTAGCTGTTAGTCACATTCGGGTAAGGGGTGAGAAAGAAGAGGAAGTGGGAGAATACAAGGTCTACCTGTCAGGAGTCAAAGCAGGAATAGCACAATGGGGTGTAGGGCTTTACATCAGGAAAGAAATGGAACCCAGCGTAGTTGCAATAAGGTACGTAAACGAACGACTGATGTGGATAGATTTGACAGTGTCTAGCAAGAAAATTAGAATTTTGTCAGTATATTCGCATTGTGAAGGGACAGATCAAGATAAGATGGATAATTTTTATGAGGCACTCAGTGATGTAGTTGTTAGAGTAAAGGACAAGGACAGTGTTCTGCTCATGGGTGATTTTAATGCCAGGACTGGAAATCGAACAGAAGGGTATGAAAAGGTTATGGGTAAATTTGGAGAGGATATGGAGGCCAACAGGAACGGGAAACAACTATTGGATTTCTGTGCCAGTATGGGCTTAGTAATCACAA
Source organism: Schistocerca serialis cubense (assembly GCF_023864345.2). NCBI lineage: Eukaryota > Metazoa > Arthropoda > Insecta > Orthoptera > Acrididae > Schistocerca > Schistocerca serialis. The sequence continues at coordinate 669,444,376 of NC_064641.1, read as the reverse complement.
ACTCCTTTTTTAAACATAAGAACATTCACCGGTATACTTGGGAAGGCAGGGGAACCAGATCAGTCATTGACTATATAATAACAGATCAGGAATTCAGGAAGGCTGTGAGGGACACACGTGTATTCAGGGGATTCTTTGATGACACTGACCATTATTTAATCTGCAGTGAAATTGGGATTGTGAGGGCGAAAGTGCAGGAGGTCAGGTCCATATGTAGGAGGATAAGAGTGGAGAAACTTCAGGATAAGGAAATCAGGCACAAGTACATAACAGTGATCTCAGAAAGGTACCAGTTAGTTGAATGTAGTCAATTACAGTCGTTGGAAAAGGAATGGACAAGGTACAGGGACACAGTACTAGAAGTGGCTGAAGAATGTCTTGGAACAGTAGTGTGTAAAAGTAGGATGAAGCAAACAGCTTGGTGGAATGACACAGTCAAGGCAGCCTGTAAAAGGAAAAAGAAGGCGTATCAAAAATGGCTACATACTAGAACTCAGGTAGACAGAGAAAGTTATGTTGAAGAAAGAAACAAAGCCAAACAGATAATTGCAGCATCCAAGAAGAAATCATGGGAAGACTTAGGAAACAGGTTGGAGACTATGAGTCAAGCTGCTGGAAAACCATTCTGGAGTGTAATTAGCAGTCTACGAAAGGGGGATAAGAAGGAAATGACAAGTAATTTGGACAGGTCAGGAAAACTGCTGATGAATCCTGTGGATGCCTTGGGCAGATGGAGGGAATATTTTGAACAGTTGCTCAATGTAGGTGAAAATACGATCAGTAATGTTTCAGATTTCGAGGTAGAATGGGATAGGAATGATGATGGAAATAGGATCACATTTGAGGAAGTGGAGAAAATGGTCAATGGATTGCAGTGCAATAAAGCAGCTGGGGTGGATGAAATTAAATCGGAATTCATCAAATACAGTGGAATCTCAGGTCTTAAATGGCTACACAGGATAATTGAAATGGCCTGGGAGTCGGGAAAGCTTCCATCAGACTGGACAAAAGCAGTAATCACACCAATCTTTAAACATGGAAACAGAAAAGATTGTAACAACTACAGAGGTATATCTTTAATCAGCGTTGTTGGTAAAATCTTCTCTCGTATTGCTGAAAGGAAAGTGCGAGTATTAGTTGAGGACCAATTGGATGAAAATCAGTGTGGGTTTAGGCCTCTTAGAGGTTGTCAGGACCAGATCTTTAGCTTACGGCAAATAATGGAGAAATGTTATGAGTGGAACAGGGAATTGTATCTATGCTTTATAGATCTAGAAAAGGCATATGACCGGGTTCCTAGGAGGAAGTTATTGTCTGTTCTACGAGATTATGGAATAGGAGGCAAACTTTTGCAAGCAATTAAAGGTCTTTACATGGAGGTCAGGTAGCAGTTAGAGTTGACGGTAAATTGAGTTCATGGTTCAGAGTAGTTTCAGGCGTAAGACAAGGCTGCAACCTGTCTCCACTGTTGTTCATATTATTTATGGATCATATGTTAAAACAATAGACTGGCTGGGTGAGATTAGGATATGTGAACACAAAATAAGCAGTCTTCCATATGCGGATGACTTAGTTGTGATGGCAGATTCGATTGAAAGCTTGCAAAGTAATATTTCAGAGCTAGATCAGAAATGTAAGGCCTATGGTATGAAGATTAGCATCTCCAAAACGAAAGTAATGTCAGTGGGAAAGAAATATAATCGGATTGAGTGCCAAATAGGAGGAACAAAGTTAGAACAGGTGGACGGTTTCAAGTACTTAGGATGCATATTCTCACAGGATGGAAGCGAGGTGTAGCAAAGCTAATGCAGGGAGCGCTCAGCTACGATCTACTGTCTTCTGCAAGAAGGAAGTCAGTACCAAGACTAAGTTATCTGTGCACCGTTCAATCTTTCGACCAACTTTGTTGTGATGGGAGCGAAAGCTGGGTGGATTCAGGTTACCTTATCAACAAGGTTGAGGTTACGGATATGAAAGTAGCTAGGGTGATTGCAGGTACTAGTAGATGGGAACAATGGCAAGAGGGTGTCCACAATGAGGAAATCAAAGAAAAACTGGGAATGAACCCTATAGATGTAGCAGTTCGGGCGAACAGGCTTAGATGGTGGGGTCATGGGAGAAGCAAGGTTACCCAAGAGACTCATGGGTTCAGCAGTAAAGGGTAGGAGGAGTCGGGGCAGACCAAGGAGAAGATAGCTGGATTCAGTTAAGAATGATTTTGAAGTAATAGGTTTAACATCAGAAGAAGCACCAATGTTAGCACTGAATAGGGGATCATGGAGGAATTTTATAAGGGGGCTATGCTCCAGACTGAACGCTGAAAGGCATGATCAGTCTTAAATGATGATGAGTATTCCTTTAAGCTGTGATGTCTGAAGTTGTTATGCGTAATCGTGCTACGTACGTGTCACGACCGTCAGCAGCAACACATTTAGTATTTCACGTCGAATCTCTGTACGTCACTTCACCTCTGGAGAGACTTGTTTTATTTATACTCTGCGCATCGATCGTCATGATGAGGCCCTTCGAGAGACAGCCGACCATTGTAAAGTATCAGTCACGTGTTTCGCAGCACGTCTGCTGTCCTTTCAGAACAAGAAAAGGTGGAGAGGCTCAGTTTTTACGGCATAAGCAAAACACGACGATCCTTACGAAGAACCAAAGAAAGTGCAACTAGAAAAGCTGCTACTGAAGGAATGAGAAAATTAAAATCAATTTTCTTCATCAGAACGTTAGGGGACTGAAAAACAAGGTATATAAGCTTCTTGTACGGCTAGATCATGTGTAAAATTCTGGCTTGATTTATGTTCTGAGCCTCTGTGAACACCACATAATCACAAGGACACGAAAATTAAGTGGCTCTGAGCACTGTAGGACTTAACATCGATGGTCATTAGTCCCGTAGAACTTAGAACTACTTAAACCTAACTAACCTATGGACATTACACAACACCCAGTCATCACGAGGCAGAGAAAATCCTTGGCCCCGCAGGGAATCGAACCCGGGAACCCGGGCGTGGGGAAAGTTAAGTATAATGGGTTATAAACAGTCATATTCATGGAGAGTGGCTGTGACAAATGGACGACTTGCTACATAAGTCAAACTTGGATACGGTCAAAAATATTGACAGAAGCAGTTTTCGTGTAGATCAGAACTTAGAAGCATGTGCTTGTGAGTTGTTACCGCAGAATACTTCTCTAGTAATGGTAACACTCTACAGAGCCCCTACAGGAAACTTTCACCCACGTATGAGAATTCTAGAAGCGTTAATGAGCTACTTGTCAGATGAGACGAAACGGTTACTAGTTTCTGGAGAATTCAGTGTAGATTATTTAAAAGGTACGGACAAGAAAATGAACTTCCTGAGCTGTATTCGCAGTTGCGAATACATACAGTCATCAGCTGTATACTGGAATCACAACACTAAGTATCTGAGCCAAACCAGGATTCGAACTCAGATTTCGCCACTAGGCTATCCGAGCACGACTCACGGCTACATCCAAATTTCCATATATCGTCAACCCTGTGTCCACATGCTGCTGAGGAGTGCAGACACTGCAACATCGTATTGTATCGAAAAATGAACTGCTGTTATTAACTAGTTACTTCAATGTGACTTCAGTGGTTAATTCTCCACCTGCTGCGCAGCATCGTAGTAGGACTCAGTCTGGCAAAATTTTTACACTTAGTGCTCAGGTTGAAACAGTTAAGGCGTGCCCAATTTTTAATGAACTATCCGGTCATGAAGCACAATTAATGGAAATACACAGTACACCTGAGGTAGGTTCATGCTGGGCAGTGAGGCTTATTAATGAGAACAGGATACAGTGATTTAAGATTAGGTTACAAGAGGTGTTGTGGGATGACGCATTTACACAAAGAGATGCTAGTGGAAAAATTCAATTTATTCTATAGTGAACTTGTGTCAATATTTGAAAGCAGCTTTCCTAATTAGTTGTCCTGGAAATCCATTAAAAATCAAGTAAGAAATGGACACCTAAGGGAATTAGAACCTCATAAGAGGAAAAAAGGAAGCTTATATAAAAGCCGCAAGCGGTCTAAGGCACTGCAGTCATGGACTCTGCGGCTGGTCCCAGCGGAGGTTCGAGTCCTCTCTCTGGCATGGGTGTGTGTGTTTGTCATTACGATAATTTCGGTTAAGTAGTGTGTAAGCTTATGGACTGATGACCTTAGCAGTTAAGTCCCGTAAGATTTCACACACATTTGAACATATATATAAGCCACAATATGTAAATATCTGACATTACTTGTATACAACCAAAAATGCTGTTACATTTTAAGAAAAATCATTAAAACTTCCAAAAGTATTCACGAACAGACATAAATGGATAATTAGGATAGTAAGATTACAGTTTTATTGCATACTGTTAAACAGGAGACAGGACGCCAGTCAATGAACAAGGTACCAAAATAAACTAGTTGACAATGTTGTGACTGATTATTGATAAAATGCAAGTACTTTTAACAATCTATCTCTAAATACTGACTCTGTGGTCTAGGTATTCGTAGCTGTGGTAGTACATTTTGTAGCAGGAATTCCGCAAATAGTTGTATTTTGAACCAGCAATTTAGTAAAAGCAAGTTTTACGAAGTTCTTGCTATAAAATGTACTTTGTGAATGTAGCAACAAGAGTGATATTAAATGGTAGCTGAAACTGCAGGAGAATACGTTAGAAAACTCATTCTACAAAATTTTAAGCAACAAGAGGTAGTACCATCATGTTTCACTGGAATTAATAGACCTATAAAAATTCAAAAAAAAAAAAAAAAAATAAAGAAAGAAAAACAAAAAGCCCACAAGTTTCGTATGGTGTTGACGCAATTTCAAATACAATTCTGAAAAGTTATTCTAACTTAGTAACGTCCTAAGTAACATATGTAACTCATCACTGGCACAGTGTATTGTTCCAGGCAGTTTGAAATATGCAGTCGTCAAGCCTCAAAGTGACAAGAAAAACTTAAATGATTATCGTCTTATTTCCCTACTGACACCTTATTTCAAAACATTCAATGTACTAAAGACTAGTCTCATATTCAAGTAGAAACAATTTAGTTAGCTCATCACAGGTAGGATTCCACAAGGGTTTCTCAACTGAGACTGCTATTTACGCGTTGTAGACCTTAAATAATGGATAGGTAGTGGGTAGTCTTTGTGATGTTTAGAGAGCTTTCGACTGAGTACATCATGTTACATAAAACTGATAGCTCTACACATAACTGGTCTGAATCATAACAAATAGAATGCTGAACGTAGTGCTGAAGAATTATAAGAAATTTTAGTGACCGGGGAGAAATTATAAAAGGATCCATCCATATACCTCGTGTGCGTGAATGACCTTTCACGTAAAACTCAACAAGCAGAACTGGTGCTTTTAGCAGACGATACTTGTGTTATAATAAATCCCATTCGACAGAACGCCACACACGAGACTGTTAATGTTGTTTTATAAAGAATATTTACTTACAATCATTAAATATTGAGAAAACACATTATATTCAGTTTTGTACAACAAACTGTCATACCAACAACTGGTGTAGCATGCGAACAAGTGTCTGTATATGCTCCACGTTTTTCAGTGTTTATATTTATGAAAGCCAGACCTGGAAGATAATATTAGGAAAGTGTACCTCTCCTATGTAGGAGGGCGCATACAGAAGACTTGTACAACCCTTTCCCGAACATTGGTCGAGCATTTGGAATCACCACCAGATTCACATCAAAAGATGAAATCAAAGAAATTCAGAACTGTGCTGCTAGATTTTTTACCGGCACGTTGAGTCAACAGGCGGGATTTATGCATATGCTTCATGAACACAAGCTGGAATTAGTGAAGGGAAAACGACGTTCTTTTCCGTGAAAGCAGTTGAGAAAATTTGACGAACTGCTACTTACGCTGAAGAACGATTCTATTGCCGTCATCGTACATTTCACGTAAAGACGGCGAAGAGAGGAGAAATTAGGGCTCGTTGGGAGGTATAGACACAGCCGTTTCTCCCTCGCTCCGTTTACGAGAGGAACATCGATTGAAATGACTATACTCCGATTAAAATGAGTTGATAGTTGACACTTTACGCGTCGTAGCGGGTTTTCTACAACCACAGTGCTGTAATGGTTCTTTATTTACGTGACCATTACGGTACTCCAACCCCAGTTCTCGATACCAGTAGTATCGTACTACTTTTCTGCGAAGTGATAGACATATTTTTGTGACAATATTCACATTTGGTTTTATTAATGTATAGGTACTCCGATGTATCGATATATCACAAAGATATGGTTCTTGTGTGTATTCATTTCTGTGGGACTGTCACAGCCTTTGACTTACTTGTAACGGTTTTGTTGCGAATGCGCACAGAACAGTCTTTGTTTCACTTTCCAGAAGTTAAGTTGTTATTTCGCTTTGTAAAAGAACAGTCAAGTCTTTTGTTTGGTTAAAGTGGAAATTAATTATATGAAGATTGATACAAAACTGTTTTCTTGATGATGTGACAATTAAGAAGAAGTATATGTGAATTTACAAGAAGTTTAATAAAAATTTGGATCGTGAACATCAAGTCAAAAATTATTTCAACCATACCATTGTTCTGATCTGCGATTGTTTGATCATTAAGAATTTCCTGAAAAAGGCATTTGTTAGGTCTTCAAATATTGCTAAAATACAGATCTGGACCTTCTAGTAGTCAAATGGTTCAAATGGCTCTGAGCACTATGGGACTCAACTGCTGAGGTCATTAGTCCCATAGAACTTAGAACTAGTTAAACCTAACTAACCTAAGGACATCACACACATCCATGCCCGAGGCAGGATTCGAACCTGCGACCGTAGCGGTCTCGCGGTTCCAGACTGCAGCGCCAGAACCGCGCGGCCACTTCGGCCGGCCTTCTAGTAGTCAAAGTGGAATCAGCCTAGAATCAAAAAGATGAGCCATAACAACTTCAACGAAATCTACATGGGAATCCATTCAAGATAAGTGACAAAATGAACGACTTTTTATTAGTGACTTCATTATTTCCATTCTGACGATACCATCCACTGTCAATAACTTTGCTATTGTCCAATAAAGCGAACACAATGCAGCGTGAGCAAAATTGTTGATCTGATTTCTAATCTACTTTGCAAGTGGTGGTATTGTAAGAGAGCATAACGTCACACCTGAACGATTCGCCGTTACCAAACTGCACGACGCCAACTATTTCACTTCGAATTCCTTGCCAACTTTCTTTCTTGAAGTGTTTCGATCCAAATCCTAGGTCTTGCCATTTTACTTCTCACTTAATGTCACATGGAAACCACACCAGAAGCAAAGCAAAGTAAAACGCAAAACACACACACACACACACACACACACACACACACACACACACGATGCTATATGCTATAACGAAATACAGACCTTTCGTACACAGCACTAACCTGACGCAACTGGATTACTCCACACAAAGTGCGACTCAGCGTCACATATGCAGTTGCTATAATCAGAGATCGGTCAACTTCAGATAGACTTTGCACGACATCGCGGTAAGCTGAATTTTTGTAGGTTGCATTCAATTGTTGTGACCAGGGCAGCAGAGTCATAAATACAACCGCCTTCTATGGTGTAATGGCGTAGCACAGTCGTTAGTGTACAACCCTGCCATCTGTGCTCTTTAGTTGGTGATGTGGGAGGATGTATTGTCATAGTGAGGACAGTCCCAGGTAACTAATGACAGCCGGCCGGAGTGGCGGAGCGGTTCTAAGCGCTTCAGTCTGGAACAGCGCGACCGGTACGGTCGCAGGTTCGAATCCTGCCTCGGGCATGGATGTGTGTGACGTCCTTAGGTTAGTTAGGTTTAAGTAGTTCTAAGTTGTAGGGGACTGATGACCCCAGATGTTAAGTCCCATAGTGATCAGAGCCACTTTTGAACTAATGACAGCGAGAAATTACAGTTTGCTTTTACCACTGACACTGTAATTTTTCCGTCTTGAGTTTTCTCGTAGATGTTTTTGGCCTTAAAGCCGTGATTTAAGTTCTGCGGCAGACTGTTGACTGCCGCTTCCTCGGGTACAATGCGCATCTCGAGTCTGTGGATAGGTTAGGACATGCGTTTCATTCAGTGCTACAGAACGTGTCGTCTGTCACAGTTCAATTATTGGTCACTTAAAATCAGCTGTCGAGAGACAATCTCCCACTTCCGCCACACGTCGCGGCGGCCACTTCCAGTATTCCTCCATGTTTCAGATTAACAGATTTTGTGAAGTGATTCGCCGTGTTCGTGTGTCGCCTGTAACCGAGCGATAGCCGACAGCCGATGTGGTAACACTGTAGCGGCAAGTGACAGACGTGAACTATCAAATAATTTTAATCGGAATATGCTAGTGATACAAAGTACACTCCGTCATGCACCGTATTGTGACATGTGGCTTGTGTCTGTAGATGTAAATATACAGGGTGCGTCAAAAAAATATATACACACTTTGAACTGTCATAGACCATTTATTTCGCGTTCTACAAGGTTAAATATCTATGAAAGAGTACTGTTATGTTTCTTCAACAAGTGGCAGCAGTGGCAAGGAAGTAACTGCAACATGGCGGACGTGCGTTTCAGCCTTGAAGCGCGGAAGCAGATAATTAAGTGGTACTGGAAGTTTGAGAATATGGCTGCGGTTTGAAGACAGTGGAGAAGTGAGTATGGTACAGAACCACCTTCAAGGTTAACAATTATACGTCTACGAGACAAATTCGAAATTCATGGATCAGTGTGTGATGTGCATAAAGGTCGATCAGGGTGACCTCGTACAGCTACAAGTAATGACTTCACAACTGGGGTTTTGGAACTGTTTCAGCGTTCGCCTCAGAAATCTTCAAGGCAAGCGACACGTGAAAGTAATGTAAGTGCTAGTAGTGTGCTACGCATTCTGAAGAAAGGCAAGGTTCGTGTGTACATTCCAAGGCTGGTGCAACAGCTAAGTGACGACGATCCAAATCGAAGATTAGAATTTTGTGAATGGGTGCAGGAGATGGTGAGACGTGAACCGGGATTTATGGGTAGCATAATTCGGTCGGATGAAGCCCAACTCAAACTCAGTGGAACTGTCAATAGGCGCAATTGTGTGTACTGGGCTGAAGATAATCCTCACATTACAGTTGAAAAGGCTGTGAATTTGCCTGGTGAAAATGTGTGTGACTCGGAGTCACCTCGGAAGATGTTCTCCGTAGTTGAGAACGAAACGTCAGGGTGAAGAAGTTCTACAGATCGACCACGGCAACTTAGCCCGGAAGTGTTTACTGATGAAGACGCCGGCCGTGAAAGCCTACATGGAATGGTAGCTAACAATGCTTGCTGACTCCATATTCCCTGCCATTCGTGCATTATACGGTAATGATGAGATTTATTTCCAAAAATATGGCGCCCCGCCGCACTATCATAGAGACGTACGAGCATACCTGGATCACAATGTGCCAGGCCAGTGGATAGGACGCAGGGGACCAATCGAGTTTCCTGCTCGCTCTCCAGGCCTCGCACCGCTGGATTTCCTCTTATGGGGCACAGTAAAAGACGAAGTGTACAAACGTAAACCACGTAACCTGGACAGACTTTGGAATGTGATTCAGGCGGTGTGCGCAGAAATCTCATTGGACACTTTGGTACGATGTACGTAAAGAGTGGTGACTCATACTCAGAAATGTATTGATGCTGAAGGCCACCAGTTTGGACATTAATCACATTTGCAAAGGACTTTAAGCTTTCCATTTCCCGAAATTTAACATTGTAGAACGGGAAATAAATTTTCTATGACGCTTCAAAGTGTGTATACACTTTTTTGACGCACCCTGTATTTATGTATCTTCTATAATCCTACAGGTCAACTCTAGTTGACAATGAAGAAGTGGCAGTAGGAAAAACACTCACTGTTGAAGCGATGCAGCGTACAGCGTCATCAAGTGAGGCGCTGTTCTACAGCCTGACGTGTAGAGGACAGAGAGGGGTGGCAGGAATTAGACACGCGCCAGTTCCCGCCGGCTGATTGGTTATTGGCCCGCGCGGCTGCCTGCCCTTGCCTGGCTCTTTTCACGCCCACGCCACACCACATCAAGCGCTTTTTGACGCCGCTGTGCCTGGCAGCTCGCCCTGGGCAGCACATTCCCCGAACTCGCAGTCCGACAGTATATCCTACCTACACATCGGTGCAGCCTGTTAAACCAGAATCTGGCGCCAGTCTGACCTTACTTCGTCTCGTCCCCCTTCTATCGGTGCGACACATTCTGCTCCGTTTCAACTCAGTTTTTGGTTTCCTCCTTATCATCCTTTCCACGAACTCGTAATATCCACCGACTTTTCCTGTTTCGCTCTAATTGGAGAGTGCCATTATAAAGTGTAGTGCCTGAGATGGCATACTGTCATATTTTAAATACACTATTAGACACATTGCCTACGGGTCAATATTTCTGGTAAAAGCCTACTGCCTTGTTTTATCATTGAGTATACCATCTGGACTGAATGACTTAGCCAACTGTCATTCAGTCAAGATGATATACTCAGTGATAAAACAAAGCACTAGGCTTTTACCAGAAATATTGACCCGTAGGCAATGTGTCTAATAGCGTATTTTAAATACGACAGTATGCCATCTTAGGCACTGTATAACATTAAAACACTTGATAATGGCACTTTAAAGCCGAAATCATGATCGTGTAATGTAACACTACACATACAAAACAGTCTAATGACTGTATTGACTTTAAAGAAATATATTATCACTGTGGCCCCACATTATGAATAAATTATTACACTTAAGAGGGTTCTAAAGGGCAAAGTGATACACGTATTGCTCTACTTCTTGGTTTTAATCAGGAAAACTGCACCGTTTATGTGTTTTTTCATTCTCAGTATTATACGTTTCAAGGTTTTATTCTCACTGTCAAGTGCATGTGGTTTCCTAAGTATTTTTTGTGATGATTGGATGTGTGATTATCTGCCACTGTGACAGAGTACTCTTCTTTTTAAGGCTATACTGCATTCGTGACATGGAACACAATAAGTGGGCATATTTTGTACATGCTAATATTGGAAATAGTATTTTTATTTGTCTAGTTACAGGTAATGTGCTCCTCTATTACGCATAATATCACGCACAAACCACAACCAACACTGTTTTTTTTTCTTTTTTGTAATCAAAACACGTTACAGGAATATTACGAAAATGTGGTTTCAAAAGAATGGTGCAAGTGGCTCTGAGCACTATGGGACTTAACATCTGAGGTCATCAGTCCCCTAGAACTCAGAACTACTTAAACCTAACTAACCTAAGAACGTCACTCACGTACATGCCCGAGGCAGGATTCGAACCTGCGAACGTAGCGGTCGCGCACTTACAGACTGAAGCACCTACAACCGGTCGGCCACTACGTCCGGCAAAGTATGGTTTCAAAAAGATTTTGTACCCAGTGAGAGATTAAATTATTCAAATAAAGTTGTCAAACATGAAGTTACTTCTAGCATTACTATTACCGACCTGTAAATTGTCGAATCCGTTTTATATTCTATTAGCTGACAAATCCGACATTTCTCCGGTACTCATTTTGACATTTTTCTATTATAAACGGAAACAAAAAAATGAACTGCGTTTATGGCGAGGTATCGAAAAAATTTCATTTCTATGTATTCGTGGAAACACCTCTGAAATAACGCAACAGTCGTGTAAAGAAGTGTGCATAATGTACAGATGTGTAAGTAGAGTATCCAAATTAAGAAACACGATACCGGACAGTTTCTGTACGCTGAGCGCAGCTGCTTCTCATGTCTACAACGCGAGTTTGTAAACGTCTCTATGGCAACACCTCTTTTTATTTCAACAGACGTCTACTGTTTTCGCCTACAGTCGTTTGCGCGTCGCAGTTCATAGTTGTCAATACCACTACCAGATGTCAAAAGCGCTGCCAGATGTCAGGGCTTTACTTAATTCGACTCAACTGCACAAGTGTCTTAGTGGTGAAGATTTCATGCATTATGGGGCCATTATTCACCGACCTCAATTTTTATGATGTATTTCTTGAAGTGTGTATTTGTGTAGGTACATTTAGCGGCATACATGGATACTGTCTAGAAAATATGTTGCGAATAGAGTTAGAAGCAAAAAAGTAATATATTTAAATATCAAGCATGATGCGTCAGTTTTCTACATATTTCAATGCCTATGACGTCATATATCCTGATGTATGTCTCACGCAATGATATAATTTTGTAGGTGATGATGATGAGATCCCATACTCCGAGGACTGTAGGGAGACGATGAGGCAGATCCGTACCGCCGACTAGGCAAGGTCCTAGCAGAGGTGGTTTGCCATTGACTCATTGACTTCCTCCGACCGTAACGGAGATGCATGATGATGGAGACGACACAACAACACCCAGTCATCTCGAGGCAGGGAAAATCCCTGAGCCCGCCATAAATCGAACCCGGGACCCCGTGTGCGGGAAGCGAGAACGCTACGGCAAGACCAAGAGCTGCGGAAAATTTTGTAGGTACTGTCTGCAAAATGTATTGAGAGGAGAGTTAGTAGCAAAGAAGTAATAACAAATTTAAATGTCATGACAATGGAACAGTTTTTCAAGTATCTCAGCGTTTATGACGTCATATCTCCTGAACTACAATGGGTAGCTGGTTCTTACCCGTACAGCGATTGTTGGCTGACAGTAAGGGACATGTTTACCAGTCCAGTGGTTTAGGAGGAGATATAGCGCGCGTGCACGTACACACACACACGCAAGCTCATACCGGGTGATCAAAAAGTCAGTATAAATTTGAAAACTTAATAAACCACGGAATAATGTAGATAGAGAGGTAAAAATTGACACACATGCTTCGAATGACATGGGGTTTTATTAGAACAAAGAAACAAAAACAAAGTATTGCTAGACGAGTGAAAGATCTCTTACGTGCGTCGTTCGGTGATGCTCGTGTGCTCAGCCGCCACTTTCGTCATACTTTGCCTCCCAGGTCCCCAGACCTCAGTCCGTGCGACTATTGGCTTTGGGGTTACCTGAAGTCGCCAGTGTATCGTGATCGACCGACATCTCAATGGATGCTGATAGACAACATCCGACGCCAATGCCTCACCATAACTCTGCACATGCTTTACAGTGCTGTTTACAACATTATTCCTCGAATACAGCTATTGTTGAGGAATGATGGTGGACATATTGAGCATTTCCTGTAAAGAATATCATCTTTGCTTTGTCTTACTTTGTTATGCTAATTATTGCTATTCTGATCAGATGAAGCGCCATCTGTCGGACATTTTTTGAACGTTTGTATGTTTTTGGTTCTAATAAAACCCCAAGTCACTCCGAGCTAGTGTGTCAATTTGTACCTCTCTCTCTACATTATTCCGTGATTTATTCAGTTTTCAAATTTATACTGACTTTTTGATCACGCCGTACATACGTACGTACAAACAGTCTGTTAAGAGCGTGGCCGGAACTATACACAGATGGAAAAAATACAGCCTTGAAAAAATATAGCCTTAGTTCTTACACAACCCAACAGAGGGGACCTTTGTCCACGCTCGGCAGTTTTCACATGTTTATCGACAATTTACATGCACAGAAGACATGATACATGCCGAGTACCGATCGTTGGTTTTTCGACATAATTGAAGATTGGGAGCTGCAGGAGGACGATGATCCAAAGGAGTGTAGCAAGTTTTGCAGCGACTGCAAAGAGGAGGAAGGTTTTCGGGTTCTGGATTGGCCCCCACAGACACCTGACGCTAATCCTACTGCAAACGTATGGTCTCATATGAAAAAGAAGTTGCAAGGAAAAAATATCTTGACTTCGAAACAGCTGTCAACGCAAACTCGACGCGTTTGGAGGTCTCTTCCACGTAAATATGCGAAAAAAATTGTTTTGAAGCATGCCTCGGAAATGCAAAGCAACTATCGACGCTGCGGGTGACTGGGCGTATTATCAGTTGTAATTGGATTTTTCTTTTGTTCATATATGGTTTATGTATTTGTTTTAGTTTATTGTCGCGTACATTTTTCTACCGATTAACCCAACCACGATTTTACGTAACAGACTGTACATCCGTCTTTATAATATGTATTAGTTGTAAATGTTGAGTAGCGTCTATGAGGAAACGAATATATTTATGGATTTTACTTCTGTTATATACAGGAGAAATAATGACTATTGCGTCACAGGGGCACTCAGACGCGTACGATGGAGCATTACGAAATGCGGGAAGTTAACGTAGTCAAACGATAATTGGACAAATAACGCGCTTTGTGGATTTGCTGCTTTTTAGATTACTTAATGTAGTTACATTTTTATTCTGTTATACTTTATCGGCTGTATCCTAGGTGCTGTGTTTCATATATGAAACAAACGATAATTGCTTTAGCTACGCTGTTATTCGAGCCATCCATCAAAGTGGTAATGAATTGAAGGTACACTTAATTTACTGTTACAGCTAATGGTTTTCATTTCCGCTTTTTAAACACTTTCTAAAACTATAGAGCAATGCGTGCATTGACTTACTCACTTATCTGTCTGCCATGAAGCCACAACTGAAGCAAAATTATATTTCCGTTTATGTGAGGAATAGAGAGCAAAACTAGTTTCGTTGCTACATTTTCGTGATTGAATCAGCCGTTGTGGTGCCAAAACATGATAAACAGATATAAACAAAGTAACGTGTGCGTCGTTAAACGCTGAACGATCAGATTAGATACTGTTAAAAAAATTACAGTAACTTCATGTTTCTTCTCTGTCACACAGTATCCGTGGAACAATCTACATTTCAATTTGAAGAATAAGAGAAAAAGCCCATGAGAGAAAATGCCTTAGTGTGGCACCTTAACGAAGCTACGTACGGAAGAGCATATGAATGTGGATAATATCCCTGGTTTTTATTTTTTATTCTCTTTCATATATTTATTTTTTTGGGAGAGGAGGTGGTGGGGGAGGCTTTGACTGTAAATAGAAGAAACGTCTGATATCTATTTCATAGAAGCAGTATGCAGCAATACGGCATGCTTAAGGGAAAAGTAAATCACTGGGTTATTGTCAACAGAAATGGTTGCTCATGAGCTGTAAAAGCTAATGTACCTGCTCAGTCACTCCAGGAATTATTTTCGATGGATTGCAAAGTACAGAATTTCGGGAACCAAGTGAACTAACTGATGAGTAACTCTATTAGAGGTTGGGAATGATGACCATGCAGTTTATTCTCTTAACTCCAGCCAACAAACCAATAACAAGATTGCTACTACCGCTTACTGCCGCGGCGAATGGGCTTGTTTGGTTTGTCACTTGGCAAGCCATCAGCATGGCAGTGAATCGCAACTTGGGCGAAACTACAAAGCAAAATCGGTGAATCTGATTATGACGAGATTGTGGGTGTACGACGCATGACACTTCCGTCTCAAGCCACAGCTGTGCGGTTTTCGACCGCCGTTGTGTCAAGGATCATGTACGATAAATGACTCAGTTCGAAGCCAGTCAACCAATGCTTAGGGACGGATCCAGTTAATTGATAGGTTTCATCAGTGCGCTCCCTCCAGTAATCTTCACAGATGTCATGGGAGGCGATAAGGAAACGGCTGAGGCGGTAATTTGGTGAAAGACAGAGGACAGAAATTCACACTGTGTGGTAATGTACATTACGTCTCATACAAACAAGTATGTGCACTGAAGATCTATAATCTCGGACGCCGGCCGGTGTGGCCGAGCGGCTCTAGGCCCTAGAGTCTGGAACCGCGCGACCGCTACGGTCGCAGGTTCGAATCCTACCTCGGGCATGGATGTGTGTGATGTCCGTATGTTAGTTAGGTTTAAGTAGTTCTAAGTTCTAGGGGACTGATGACCTCAGTAGTTAAGTCCCATAGCGCTCAGAGCCAATTGAACAATATAATCTCGGAAACTTCCTACGAAAATTCTTTCTCCAAGATTATTAGAATTGTAATCAGGAAATTAATAATTTTTAGATATGTCGAAACGGAAGTCGGATGTCTGTTTCTGGAAAGAGTCGAGGATTATAAAAAAAAAAAGCTGTTTGTGTGGGCGGCGCTATGCCACGGCTGGAGGAAAGTCTCCACTCCGATGAAGAAATTCTTCTTATGTAATTGCTACTGTTAATTCCACAGTAGTCTCCGTTTTGTTAATTGTCTTTCGTTTCAATATAGAGATAGTACATATTATTTACTGATTTGCTTAATACAAAGGTAAAATATGCATGGGTGTTTCCGAATGTATCTACATCTACGTGAATACTGTACAATTGACACTCAAGTGCTGGCACAGGGTTCCTAGAACCACCTTCAAGCTATTTCACTACCACTCCACTCTCGAACACAGAGCAGGAAAAACGAACTCTTAAATCTTTCTGTGCAACGTCTGATTTCCCTTATTTTGTAACATGATCATTGCCCCCTATGTAGATGGGCGCCGATAAAATATTTTCACACTCTGAGGACAACGTTTGTGATTGCAGTGTCATGAGATGATCCTGCCGCAACGAAAAACGCCTTTCTTTTAATGATTTCCACTCCTACTCACGTATCATGCCCGCGGTGCTCTCTTCCCGATTTCGCTGTAGTACAAGATGAGCTGCCCATCTTTGAACTTTTCGACTCTATGTGATGCGGATCCCACACCGCACAGCAGTACTCCAGAGGACGTCGTACAAATGAGGTGTAGGCAGTCTTTCTAGTACACCTGTTGAGTTTTCTCAGTGTTCTGCTATAAGTTTTAGTCTTTGATTTGCCTTACCCACAACATTTTCTATGTGATCCATACAGTTTACGTTACTCGTAATTGTAACAGTTACGTATGTAGTTGAGTTTAGAGCTTCAGATTTGAGAGATTTAATATGCAATTAAATTTAGCGGATCCTTCTTAGCACTCATGCGAATGACTTCTCACCCTTCATTATTTAGAATCCACTGAAACTTCTGCATCATACAGATACCTTATCTAAATCATTTTGCTATTGGGTTTGGTTATCTGATGACTTTTGAAGACGGTAAATGACAGCATCATCTGCTAAAAGCTAAGAGTGCTATCGAGATTGTCTCCTAAATCATTTATGTAGGTCAGGGAAAGCAGAGGGCCTATAACGCTTCCTTGGAGAACGTCAGATATTGCTTCCGATTTACTCGATGACTTACTGTCAGTTACTAAGAAATGTGACCTTTCTGACAGAAAATCACAAATCCTGTCGCACAACTGAGACGACAGTTCATAGGCACGCAAATAGATTAGATGTGTCAAGATTTCTGTAAATCTAAAAACATACAACAGCGCTCATTACTTCGTGAGAGTAAAGACCTAGTTGTGTTTCACAAGAACAACATTTTCTGAGTCAGTGTCGGCTATTTGTCAACAAACCGTTTTCTTCAAACGATAACTCATAATGTTCAAAAACAGTATAGGTTGTAAAATTCTACTGCAAATCGATGTTAGTGATATGGGCTGTAATTCAGCGGATCACTCCTGTTTCCTTTAATGAGTACTTGTGTGACTTGTGCAACTTTCCACTGTTTAGGCAAGGAACATTCGAAGAGCGATCAACTGTAGATGATTGCAGAATATGGAGCTATTGCATCAGCATACTCTGAGAGGAATCCATCTAGTATACGATCAGGACCGGAAGTTTTGCCTCTATGAAGTGATTGAAGCTGCATTGATACACCGAGTATATCTACTTCTAAATAACTCACGTTGGCTGTTGTTCTTGGACCGAATTCTGGAAAGTTTATTTCTAGATATATTCCTCGTATTGTATTTATGTGTAATGTTAAAGTACTGAATGTTTGTTTCTTAGTCATCAGTCAGCTGACTGGTTTGATTTCTCTCCACTGCTAACCTCTTCATCCCATATTAGCACTTGCTACCTACGTCCTGAATTATTTGCTGGATGTACTCCAATCTCTGCCTTACTCTAGAGTTTCTGGCTTCTACAGCTCCCTCTAGTACCATGGAAGTCATTCCCTGATGTCTTAACAGATGTCCGATTATTGTGTCCCTTCTCCTTGTCAGTGTTTCCCCACATATTCCTTACCTCTCCGATTCTGCACAGAACCTCCTCATTCCTCACCGTATCAGTCAATCTTATTTTCAATATTCGTCTGTAGAGCCACATCTCTAAAGCTTCGATTCTCTTCTGTTCGGTTTTCCCAGTCCATGTTTCACTACCATACAATGCTGTGCTCCAAACGTACATTCTCAGAAATTTCTTCCCAAATTAAATTAAATTTGACATTAGTAGACTTCTCTTGGATAGGAATGTCCTTTTTGCCAGTGCAAATCTGCTTTTGATGCCCTCCTTGTTCCGTCAGTCACTGGTTTCTTACTGTCTCGGTAGTGGAATTTCATAACTTCGCCTACTTCGTAACCATCAATCCTGATGTAAAGATTCTACCTGTCCTCATTTCTGCTTCTTCTTATTGCTTACGTCTTTCTTCGATTTACTTTCCGTCCATATTCTACACTCATTAGACTGTTACTTCATTCAGCAGATCGTGAAACTCTTCTTCACTTTCACTCAGTATAGCAATGTCATCAACGAATCGTATCATTGATATCCTTTCACTTTGAACTGTAATTCCACTTCTGAACATTTCTTTCATTTCCATCATTGCTTCTTCAATGTACAGATTGAACAGTTGAGGCGAAAGCCTACATCCTTGTCTTTCACCCTTTTTAATCCGAGCACTCCGTTCTTGGTCGTCTACTCTCATTATTCCCTCTTGACTCTTATACCTATTGTATATTAGCCGCCCCTCGTCAAAGCTTACCCCTCTTTTTCTCAGAATTTCGAATATCTAGCACAATATTACATTGTCAAACGCTTTTTCCAGATGCACAGATCCTATGGACGTGTCTTGATTTTTCTTTAGTCTTACTGACATTATCAACCGCAACGTCAGGATAGTCTCTCTGATGCCTTTACCTTTTCTCAAGCCAAACTGATCATCGTCTAAGACATCCTCAATTTTCTATTCCATTATTCTGTATACCTTCGTTGTAAGCAATTTGGATGCAGGAGCTGTTGAGCTGACCGTACGATAATTCTCGCACTTCTCGGCTCTTGCAGTTTTCGGAATTATGTGGATAGATATTTTTTCGTAAGTCAGGCGATATGTCCCTGGACTCATATATTCTACACACCAACATGAATAGTCGTTTTGTTGCCACTTCCCCCGATGCCTTTAGGAATTCTGATGGAATTTTATCTGTCCCTTCTGCCTTATTTGATCTTAAGTCCTCAAAACTCTCTTAAACTATGATTCTAATACTGGATCCCGATATCTTTTCTAAATCGGCTCCTGTTTCCTCTTTTGTCACATCAGACAAATATTTTCCATCATAGAGGCCTTCAATGTACTCTTTCCACCTATCCGTTCACTCCTCTGCACTCAACAGTGAAATTCCCATTGCACTCTTAGCGTTACAACCCCTGTTTTTAATTTCACCGAAGATTGCTTTGACTTTCCTATAAGCTGGGTCAGTCCATCCAACAATCATTTCTTTTACGATTCGCATTTTCATGCAGTCATTTCTTCTTAGCTTCCCTGAACTTCCAGTTTATTTCATTCCTCAGCGACTTGCATTTCTGTATTCCTGAGTACCCGGGAGCATTTTTGTACTTCCTCCTTTCATCGATGAACTGAAGTATTTCTTGTGGTACCCATGGTTTCTTTGCATTCTTTGTACATATTTTTTTCTTTCCAACTTCTGTGATTGCTCTTTTCAGTGAATTACATCCCTCTTCAACTGTACTACCTACTGGGCTATGCCTTATTGTTGTATCTACAGCCTTAGATAACTTCTAGCATATCTCGTCATTACTTAGTACTTCCGCATACCACTTCTTTGCGTATTGATTCTTCCTTGTTAATCTCTTAAACTTCAGCCTACTCTTCATCACTAGTACACTGTGATCTGAATATCTGCTCCTGGGTGCGTCTTACAATCTAGTATCCGATTTCGGAGTCTCTGTCGGACCGAGATGTAATCGAAATGAACTCTAGCAATACCAAACGGCCTTCTCCAAGTATACCTCCTCCTCAAGCGATTCTTGAACCAAATATTCGCTATTACTAGCTGAAATTTATTACAGAAGTCAATTAATCTTTCTCCTCTCTTATTCCTTGTCCAAATCGCTATTGTCCTGTAACCTTCCCTTCTACTCCTTCCCCGTACAACTGCATTCCAGTTCCCTATGACTATTAGATTTTCATCTCCCGTTACGTACTGTATTATCCTTTCAATATCGTTCAAAAAAATGGCTCTGAGCACTATGGGACTTAACTTCTGTGGTCATCAGTCCCCTAGAACTTAGAACTACTTAAACCTAACTAACCTAAGGACATCACACACATCCATGCCCGAGGCAGGATTCGAACCTGCGACCGTAGCAGTCCCGCGGTTCAATATCGTTGTATACTTTCTCTATCTCTTCATCTTCAGCTTGCGACGTCGGCATGTATACCTGAAGTATCGTTGTCGGTGTTTGTTTGCTGTCGATTCTGAAAGAACAACCGTATCACTGAATTAAATGGTTCAGATGAGTCTCAGCACTATGGGACTTAACTTCTGAGGTCATCAGTCCGCTAGAAATTAGAACTACTTAAACCTAACTAACATAAGGACATCACACACATCCATGCCAGAGGCAGGATTCGAACCTGCGACCGTAGCGGTCGCGCGGTTCCAGACTATAGCGCCTAGAACCGCTCGGCCACTCCGGCCGGCCCTATCACTGAACTGTTAACAGTAACAAACTCTCTGCCATACCTTCCAATTAACAGCGAATCCTACTCCCGTTATATCAATTTACGCTGCTGTTGATATTCCCCTATGCTCATCGGACTTGTCTTCTTTCCGTTTTACTTCACTGACCCGTACAATATCTAGATTGAACCTTTGCACTGAATGTATGCAATGTAAATTTTATGATTTCTTTAATACTAGGCCCTTTCGGTAATTTAAGATTTGTGTTTTGTAATCGGAGTTGTGAGAAGGTAGACAATTGGTAGTGGAAAGTGGAGTGAGACATGGAAGTACTTTATCGGAGGAGCAGTTTATGTAACTGTTAGAAGACGGGAAGATGGAGTACTTAGAAAATGTTGAAGGAATACTGCTGACTTAACGGAGAGAGTTGCCAATGATGGTGATGGGGTCATATTATTACAAGGCCATGAAGTGTAAGCTGAGACACGGTGCATGCAGAAACTGTTACATGACAGTGCAAGCGGATCAAGAAAGAAGAGAGGGGATCGACATTTGGGGAAAGAAACTGCGTTAATTTGTAGAAGAGTTCAAGGAAAGAAGACGAGAAGAGATCAATAATTGAGTAATTATGCAAGGTGACCTCGTCTAGTTTGTAGGATTTTGAGTAACTATTTGAGCTTTGTTCGAAAACTGCTGGGTGCGAGAGGTGAAAGAAGACTATAATAGCGACTATAGTCTCAAAAAATTCTTGGTCATCAAAGTGGAAGGTGTATTTAGACTCTCGTGCAGACGCAGTGACGCATTGAATGACCTGCAGTTATGAAAAAGTGACAGTAGCGGGTATTTCGATATTAGCCAGATTAATTAGAGCTGGTTTTGCTATTTCTGACGGCATAGTACAGACGTTGTGGAAAGTGAGGCTTTGAATAAATGAGGACCCTACCAGTCACATACATAAAGTAGTGCGAGTGTTGGTCGTTTCCATTAACATTGATGTTCAACAAGATATCTAAACTAAATGAACTTTAAGTATTTTTTGGAGCAGAGCCTTCACTATATGAACTAATTTTTGGACGATTTAGTCAATTTGAACTGTAGACGCCGTTATTTTTAGAGACAGAGTGACATGACTTTCCTCTAGAGAAGATGGAGGGATGTAAGTTGTTGGTTAACCAGTTAGAGGAAGGGGGAAGGGGCCTGGTGGTTTGTAAGGAGCAGTTTTAACTATCGGCACTGTGAAGATCCAGAGCAGAGCCGATAACAATTCAGTAAGATGTAGAAAACACAGCAGTGCAAGGTTTCTGTTTAAGTTTGGATCTGATATCACTTCTTGAACTTCAACTGCAACTGCAACTCCGCCACCGGAATTCTATGCTGGGAGCCACCACCACCCTGCTGTGGCGCCTGAGCTGATGTTTGCTTCCAAGCTGATCTGCAGTTAGCCAGTAGTAAAAGTCGTTCGTTCCGCCAATGATTGAGCCTGCAGCCACTTCACCCTCCACCGACAATACTATGGTGAGATTGAGCTGTAACCAAGAGGCGATGTGTAGGGACATTAGAATCAATTGCCTCACGATTCTCTCTGAAGATCTCCATTTTAACGCCAGTGAACAGTTAGTTCTCAACTCCGACCACAGTAGTTATATAGTATTACTTGTTTTCAGTTAAAGTCACTACAACCACTGGGCACTTTGTAGGAGTAACTAATTCACTGCACTATTATTATCATCCGTCCCCCCCCTCCCGACCCCCGACCCTCTATGTCAGTCATGCCAAGGTGTTATTATATTAATACTGTCACATTTCCATTTGTTTATCAATTTATCAATCAATTTATGGGGATAAATTAAAGTTGTGTGTCATCCGAAAAGTGGGCTTCGAAAGAAACCACAGAAAAGTATAGTCGCTGTATGCCGCACTGGTGAATGAGAACCGCCGGTGTAGCCACAGCTACTAGAGCTTCACTAAGCCGCCCCAATCGATGGGCTATTTACAGCTGAGAAGAGGAACGCTCGCTCTAGTTGGCAATGAACAGTCAAGATTACAGCATCTTCTTAGATAGGCCACTAGTAGATTAGATGCCTTATGCAGAACTTGTATTGTATTGTACGTATGTATGTTTACCGAGGACCTAGAAACGACGGAGAAGCTCCGTCCCCGCCGCAGCCGCAGTGGTCCACAACCCAACGACGACTACCGCAGTCCACTTCACCCTCCGCTGCTCCTCACCGAACCCAGGGTTATTGTGCGGTTCGGCCCTCGGTGGACCCCCAGGTAACGAGTATAACCCCTATGTTTGCACTGTAGAATAATGGTGGTGTAAGTGTACGTGGTGAACTTGTTTGCGCAGCAATCGCCGACACAGTGTAACTGAGGCGGAATAAGGGGAACCAGCCCGCATTCGCCGTGGCAGATGGAAAACCGCCTATAAACCATTCACAGACTGGCCGGGCGATTCGTGCCGGGGACCAGACGCTCCTTCCCGCGCGGAAAGCCGTACGTTAGACCGCACGGCCAACCGGGTGGGCTATGCAGAACTTACTTATTATTTCAGCTATACATGAAATGAGTTCGCAGTTACGAATATGGACAACCATCTGATATATATGGGATCATGACAACAAAAATTTATACCGGACCGGGACTCGAACCAGGATTTCCCGCATGTCACGAGCGGTCACCTTACCATTAGGCTCTCCAAGAACGAGTCAAGGTCATACCCAGACTTCCGTATGTCGTCAACCATGTGTTAAACAAGCTGCACTCGTACATGCTTCACTGTATACAGTTCTGTACAGTGGAGGCATTTTAAATGAAAGTCGTTTCCCCGATGTCGGCGGTTACACGTCAGAGTGTACATTGGATCGTAATTGTGAACAAAACAGGCACTGCAGTACCGTATTATGACAGTTGCTTTCCAAGTTAAGTATTGTAAACGTGTGTGTACCAAGTGACACTTCAGTAGTCAGACACAGTTGTACATACTCAGAACAACCCAGTGAAAATGGGTTATGCAAATTTAACTGTATTTTCATAACTATACTGCATAAAATGGAGTAATATTTTATACTCTAAGGCTACCCACAGTCTCATGGAAACCAGAGAACCTATCGTTGGGCCGGCGAGTGTATTTTAGTACCGCACAACAAGAGTAACTGTAATTCATGTTTCATTTAATATGCATAATTTTCCCCTGTCATTTTGTTCTGGAGTATAGCCGTGAATAATTTTTCGATGCCTTCCGGGATTCCATTTCACTAAGCTGGAGCGGCAGGTCACGGATTTCAGAACGTCCACTCAAGAACGAGCGTAGAGTAGTGCGATACATTGAGCAGTTCCCAGACCCGCTGTCTGTCGAGACGGGTGTATGTAGTAGTGTTGGTTGTGATGTGCAATGACCGTACCGGATCAGCGCACTGATGTGTGATGGATGTCGAGACCAACACAAAAGCGAGCCCGCATAATTTCAATGAGCGGAAGCTCGCACGTTAACGAGAAATACTGGCACCAACAGCTGCCACAGCACGCCTGCAAACGGTAACAATTCGCCATTGTTCTGCTGCTTCAGTTAACGCAATTTGTGAACTTGACTGGTAATATTCAGTTACTTGAGAATCCGCATGATGTTCGAACGAAAAGAAAATTCTAGAGTTTGTCCAAACCCATCTTTCCACTATATTTATGTTGAGTAAGTGTAAAGAGAATTCCGTCCTCCTCCGCCGCTGAGTATCAGACGTCCTAATGCCACACAGATGGTCCGGCTTAAATTCCAGGTACCACGAGAGATTATTCAAAAATGGTTCAAATGGCTCTGAGCAATATGGGACTCAACTGCCGAGGTCATTAGTCCCCTAGAACTTAGAACTAGTTAAACCTAACTAACCTAAGGACATCACAAACATCCATGCCCGAGGCAGGATTCGAACCTGCGACCGGAGCGGTCTTGCGGTTCCAGACTGCAGCGCCTTTAACCGCACGGCCACTTCGGCCGGCGATTACTCCTTGGCCGGAGAATTTTAGAGAGCATCACGCAGCCTTTTGAAGCCAATTGACCAGCAACTTGAGAGAGGAGGTACTTCTCAAAGATTCTGAAAGCTCACGACAGCTGGGAGAGAGGTGTTTTGACCTGATGTCTTTCCAAACTGCCTCAGGCTGATGCCGTAAGTTTGTTTTACGGGCGCGACTTCCAGTTCAAAATCCAATATTCGTAGTGCACGACAGTAGCACGCCTGCTTGCAAATCAGCTGCAAGTAATGGAGGAAATAGTGAAGAGGAAGATGATGCTATTTCAGTATCCTGCACCAACTTTTACGAACCTGTTTTAATTACAAGGTTTGATGACGTCTGCGTTGTCACACCTGGATGATGATCAAGTATAATGGAGATGTCACTGTACATTTTTCCGGTTCCCAGGCTGATTTTCGAACT
Source organism: Schistocerca serialis cubense (assembly GCF_023864345.2). Classification (NCBI taxonomy): domain Eukaryota; kingdom Metazoa; phylum Arthropoda; class Insecta; order Orthoptera; family Acrididae; genus Schistocerca; species Schistocerca serialis. Next base: position 669,419,206 of record NC_064641.1, on the reverse strand, counting down.
AGATTGTCATTTTTCTGAGAGAACAGTACTGTACATTGACGCGTGGCACCTTATATCGCTCCTGTCTAGAGCCTGTCTATCGCCGGCCGAAGTGGCCGAGCGGTTCTACGCGCTACAGTCTGGAGCCGCGCGACCGCTACGGTCGCAGGTTCGAATCCTGCCTCGGTCATAGATGTGTGTGATGTCTTTAGGTTAGTTAGGTTTAAGTAGTTCTAAGTTCTAGGGGACTGATGACCACAGATGTTAAGTCCCGTAGTGCTCAGAGCCATTTGATTTTGTTTATTGGTTAGTCATGAATAGCGTGGACTAAAGCGGGAGAACAATGGTCAGTTTTCTTTAAGGCCAATCGAAAAACAATCAGAACGGAGTATTGTTTGCGCGTCTTTTCTCTTGGAGATATAGAATGCTTACAGCAGTCCAAGAAGTCTGAGCCTAGCCTTTCAATTGTACGGTCGTGTGTAGTATGACCTCCGAAGGAAGTTGTAATTTGCCGGTTTTAGATGTGACATTCCACGTGGCTCACTGAACTGATCGGTGACTAAAAACTGGAGTACATTAAACACCGATAAACTTAGTAGTATGGCGAGCATTTTCATTTAAGAACAATCCGAGCTTAGTAGCAGTTCAGATTTCGGGAAATACATTACCATAAAGCTGCTAACGTGAATGAAAGGGTTTGTGCATGATTAGCACGGGCTTGGCAGAGAACGTGTAAATTATCAAGGTTCAGAATATACCGAATTTTTTTGTAATAAATTATTCTTCAGTAACCTGAATATGGATTAGTTGCTTTCCAGTAACCTCTTATCACAACAAGAAATGAGTCACATCTATAGAACGATGAAACAACCTTCATCGATCTGAAGTTTTTACTGAAGTCTATTGTCACATTAGTCTTATGATCATGTAGGTCTTGTCCGATATTGGACATCTTCATTTTAGTTAAAACAAATAATAAGCATCGTTTCAAATCGTAGCGACGCACTCAATTTTTGCTGTAGTACGTACAGATTTTGTCCTTGATCTACACCATCATTCAACTGCTTTTGTGAGACGTTTTCAGTGATACACCATTTTCAGATTAAGGTACTGTGACTACAATCACGAGGAATCGCCCTAATAGCTGTGTTTGGCTACAAGTTGACAACATACATACTTCCGAACGAGTTTCTCAGTGGCCGATGTTCAGTCATGTGAGTTAAGCCTGCCAATCTCAAGCTGTGCAATTTTTTGTGTGTTCTGCTGTGATTGCTACATTTCATATTATTTAAGGTCAAACTGTGTTATAAAGGATAGCTTTATAGATACTCATACAGCAAGGTATAGCCTCAATAAATCAGGGTTTAATATATCAAGTTAGTAAACCAGTTCTTAACACAGAAGGCCACTCACAAAGAGCATGCAGAACACGTTAGGACGTGTTGCTCACTATATGTGGTGTGCCTACTAAAGATGGTGGTGTCAGTGTTAAAACAGTTCCACAGACAAAATAAAATTATGTTTAATCTATAAAACTAAACACGAAATCCAGTATGGTTCTGAAGAACAGTTGGAGGAGGTTGGGAGTATATGAAAAGTTAAGTCATGATGTGTGATTGAGGATGAATAATGGTGTAAAATTCGTCTTGGCGAAACGCTTACGGTAAATATTCACAAAAAATACCATTTATCCCAGTTTATTCACTGTTGTTGTCTAGTTAATTTTAGCTGTCCCTAAAACTCAGTAATTTAACATGTTATTTTTATTTTACACCTGCCAACAACTTAAGGTGTTGATTAATTGAATCTCGATATCCTCTCTCGAAATCCCGAGGTCATTTACACTGATGCCCAACGTTACACACTTAATCACATCCAAGATGAATATTTCAAAACACTGCATGTGTATTTCACTAACACGCTACATAAGACTCATTGCTCGCTGACTGCTCGTAGTAAACTATTCTGAAGACCTTATAGTGCACCACAGAGAGGAGCAAAACCTGAAATAACGGAAGAGCAACGGAAATTCGGACAAAGGAAAGAAATAATTTATTTATGAACTTGTAAGACGCGGTGTTAAGAACATATATTTTGCCCCGACTGCGTTCCTAAGACTAACGACAACTTCCCTCTTTCCTCGCTGGAGACACAATGCCTTTCGTCGGTCGCTGACACAACCCCCTGCCTCGCCGAACTCTCCCCGCAGCCTAGCCTTCGTTCCGCTCTGTTATTACCATCCCCCCGCGGCAGTTTACATCAGCGAGCCTCGGCTGTTTCCTTGCTGCTGCTACCACTACTGTAGGAGAATTTGTCATCTGAAGTATCTACTATCTACCGAAGAGTCAGGCTTATCGAAAACACAAATTATTTTCATTACGCTCCATTTCCATGACTGTAAGCCAAACTCATTTGCTTCTTACCTATCTACATCTCAAAAGTATAAGCGCTCAGTATTGTTACACTTAGAATCAGCGTAACACCAACATTTTCAGTTCGTTTCATTTATGCACTTGCTACTTCTACGCATTAACCACCCTGTACAGATATGAATAGTTTAGTGCCATCCATTACTTTCATGTTTGTTGAAACCACTATTCTCACAGCATCCCTACACACCTTATCAAATGTTCAGATGAATGAACCAACCTGCATGGAATTGAGCAGGGCCTGTAGTTTCCATCTACACAGCCATCTCATTCCTCTCCTCTAGGATGCTTTAGGATAATTCCGTGAATACTGTAAATGTTCCTATTTACATAATATGCGTACACATTCTTTCAAAGGTTCTTGCCAGGCACGTAACGAAGTACAGTTTCGCATTACTAAGGATCCCTGAAATCGCCACGCACCGCTCTTGCACGATTAAGATTTGGGGAGTACGTAGTAACACCGTTCCTCCTAACTACATGATCCTTTCCAATTTCTCCTATCCTCCTTGAGATAGTTTAACGTCGATTTGCTACAGTACTCAAACATAGTTGTTACGCCGGTACTGTGTACATAAAGCTCAGGAATAATGTTGTTCAGTATCACATATACCTTTCTTCCATCCTTTCCAGAAGGGTTGTTGGTGAAATGGTTCACATGGCTCTAAGCAGAATGGACTTAACATCTGAGGTCATCAGTCCCCTACACTTAGAACTACTTAAACCCAACTAACCTAAGGACGCACATCCATGCCCGAGGCTGGACTGGAACCTGCGACATTATACACAACGCCAAAGAAACTGGTATAGGCATGCGCATTCAAATACAGAGATATGTAAGCAGGCAGAATACGGCGCAGCGGTCGGCAACTCCTATGTAAGACAACAAGAGTCTGGTGCAGATGTCAGATCAATTTCTGCTGCTACAATGGCAAGTTATTAAGATTTAAGTGAGTTTGAACGTTGTATTGCAGTCGGCGCACGAGCGATAGGACACAGCATCTCTGAGGTAGCGATGAAGTGGAGATATTGCCGTACGACCAATTTACGAGTGTACCATGAATACCAGGTATCCGGTAAAACATCAAATCTCGTACAACGCTGCGGCCGGAAAAAGGTCCTGCAAGAATTGGTCAAAGGACAACTGAAGTGAACCGTTCAATATGACGGAAGTGCAACCTATCTGTAGATTGCTTCAAATTTCAATGTTGGACCATCAACGAATGTCATCCTGCGAACATCATCGATGTGGACTTTCGGAGCCGAAGACCCACTCGTGTACCCCTCATGACTGCGCGACACAAAGCTTTAGCCCTCGCCTTGGCCAGTCAACACCGACCCTGGACTGTTGATGAGTGGATAAATACTGCCTGGTAGGATCAGTCTCGGTCTAAATTGTATCGAGTGGACAGACGTGTATGGGTATGGAGACAACCTCGTGAATCCATGGACCATGTCTATAAGCAGGGGACTGATCAAGGTGGTGGTGGCTCTGTGATGGTGTGGGGCGCGTGCAGTCGAAGTGATATGCGACCCCTGATACATCTAGATACGACTCCGACAGGCGACGCGCACGCAAGCATCGTGTCTAATCACCTGCATCCATTGATGTACATTGCGCATTACGACGGACTTTGGACAACTCCAGTAGGACAACGCGACATCCCATACGTTCATCATTTGTACAGAGTTGCTCCAGGAACTCTCTCCTGAATTTAAAAACTTCTGCTGGCCACCAGACTCTTCAGATATGGACATTACTGAGCACATCTGGGATGCCTTGTAACGTGCTGTTCAGAAGAGATCTCCGTCGTTCTCTTTCGGATTTATGGACTGCCCTGTAGAATAAATGGTGTCAGTTCCCTCAAGCATTATTTCAAACATTAGTCGAATCCATGACACGTCGTGTTGCGGCCTACATGATATTGGGCAGATATTAGTTTCTTTGCCTCTTCAGTGAAAGAAATAAATATACACTGTAAAGTACTAAGAAGCGATTATCCAAATAGAATGGAAACCGGTAGATGTGATGCATGTGTATGGACAAACAAAATTATAATTTCAGAAAAACTGTATAATTTCTTCAATAATAATGTTTGATCCACCTCTGACTCGTACCGAGCGAGGTGGCGCAGTGGTTAGCACACTGGACTCGCATTCGGGAGGACGACGGTTCAATCCCGTCTCCGGCCATCCTGACTTAGGTTTTCCGTGATTTCCCTAAATCGCTTCAGGCAAATGCCGGGATGGTTCCTTTGAAAGGGCACGGCCGATTTCCTTCCCCATCCTTTCCTCACCCGAGCTTGCGCTCCGTCTCTAATGACCTCGTTGTCGATGGGACGTTAAACTATAATCTCCTCCTCCTCCACCTCTGACTCCTGCTGAAGCCGTTATTCAGCTTGGCATTGATAGTTGTTGGATGATGCCGTCCTGACGGTTTCCGTACCAAAATCTGACTGACTGGCCTGTTAGATCGTCAAAATCCCGATATCGTTGCTCAACGGTTCTCAACTGGGGCGAGATCATGTGACCTTCCACGAAGAAAATCAGTAGAAGTTATGCTGTCTGCGAGCGAGCTCTATCTTCCTCAAATATAAGCCCAAGATGGTTTGCCCCTGTAGGGCAACAAACCGGTTTGTAGGATATCGTCGACGTACTGCTGTGTCGTAAGGGTGCCGCGAATGACAACGAAAGTGGACCTGTTACGAAATGGAATGGCATCCCAGGCTATCGGACCGTATGGCAGGCTCGGGCATGGATGTGTGTGATGTCCTTAGGTTAGTTAGGTTTAAGTAGTTCTAAGTTCTAGGGGACTGATGACCACAGATGTTAAGTCCCATAGTGCTGAGAGCCATTTTTTTTCGTATGGCAGGCAACAGACAGATTGGTATCCCACCACTGTCAGGACGCGTCTCCAGACCCATCGGGGCTCAGTTCAGATCGGCAGCCTTCACTGACGACATTTTTACTCCATTCAACGAGATTCCAGACGTAAGACGTGTCTGATTGGTTCTAAGCAGCCAGCCACGAATTCCTCCACTGTGAAAGCCTTTTCATCTCAAAGTAACGACTGTTACCTACGTCCTCAATTATTTCCTGGGTGTATTCCGAACTCTGTCTTCCTCTACAGTTTTTATCCTCTACAGCTTACTCCAGTACGATGGAAGTTATGTCTTAAAAGATGTCCTGTCATCCTGTCCCTTCTCTTCAGCGTTTTCCGTATATGCTCTTCCTCTTGGTTTCTGCAAAGAACCTCCTCATTTCTTACCTTGTCATTCCACCTAATTTTCAACATCTGTCTGTAGCACCACATGCAAAGTGTTTAGTTTCTCTTCTGTTCTTGTTTACACACGGTCCGTGTCTCACTACTATACAATGCTCTGATTCAAACGTACTTTCTCAGAAATTTCTTCCTCGAATTAAGACCTGCGTTCGATTCTAATAGACTACTTTTGGCCACGAATGCCCTTTTCGTCAGTAGTAGTCTGCTCTTTACTTCATCCTTGCTCCGTCCATCATTGGTTACTCTGCAGCCTAGGCAGCGGAATTCTTTAACCTAATCTACTTAGAGATTCCCAATTCTGATGTTAAGTTTCACGCGGTTCGCATTTCTGCTACTTCTCATTGCTTTCTTCTTTCTTCGATTTACTCTCAATCCATACTCTGTGCTCATTAGACTAATCATTCCATTCAATATTTCTTGTAATTATTCGTCACTTTCATTAAGGTTAGCAATATCTTCATCGAGTTTTATCACTGATATCTTTTCATCATGAATTTTGACGCTACTTCTAACCATTCTTTTAATTCAGTCACGGTTTCTCCGGTTCTGGTGTATAGATGCAACAGTAGGAGCGAAATTTAATCCCACTCCTGAACATTTCTCTTATTACCACCATTGCTTCTTGGATATACAGATTGTACAGTAGTGATGAAAAACTACCTCTCTGTCTTACCGTTTTTTAATGCGAGGTTTCTTTTCTTGGGCTTCCGCTGTTACTGTTAACTCTTGATTCTCGTACACACAGCATATTATCGGCCTTTCTGTATAGCTTACTTTGTTTCTCTCAGACTGGTTTAACATCTTCCAGCATTTTATGTTATTCAAGGCTTTTTCCAGATCGAAAAATCCTATGAACGTCTCTTGATTCTCTTTGTTTCCATTATCACTCACAATGTCACAGGTGCCTTTCTGGTGACGTTTTATTCCCTAGTGTTATTTTCCATTATTAAGTATATTAGCCTACACAAGACAGGTACGTTGATCCATGAGGGATAGTGCTCGCACATATCTTACTATCATCAGGATCGTGTGTGTGGTTTTGTTTCCAGATTCTTAGACTTTACACATCAACTTCAAAAGTCGTTTCGTACCAACTTCCCCTAACGATTTCAGAAATTCCGAAAGAATGTTGGCCATCCCTTTTGGCTTATTTGAGAGCAAGCCTTCCAAATCTGTTTTAAATAGTGACTTTAATATTCTAACAATGTCGACTCTCATTTCTTATTTAATCACGTCATCAGACTAGTCTATTCCCCCATTGATGAGGCTTTCATTGCACTGTTTCAACCTACAAGTAGTCGTCTCTGCGCGTAACAGTGGAATTCTCTTAATACTGTCCCTATTGCTTTCAATGCCATCGAAGATTGATTTCACTTTGTGATTTCATTAGACTTTTCCTGCACTACTTATTTATTTCATTTCTAAATGGGTTATATTTTTCTTTTACCTAATTTTCCGAACATGTTTTCACTTCCTCCTATCACTAATGATTTGAATTACATTTTCTGTCACCTAAAATTACTTTGCAGTTACCTTCTTTATACCTACACTTGTCTTTTCAATTTCTTACCTGCTCTTTATAGATATGTCCTTTCCTCTTCAATTGAAATGTTTACTTTGGTGTTCAATATCGCGATATATATGGCTTTGGAGTACTTGAATTGCATTTCATCATTACTCAGTACTTCAGCGTCCAACTTATGCGTGCACTGAGCCTTGTGGATGAGTGTCTTAACCTTCAGAGCCTGTTAGTTGCCAATATTAAATTGTGATGACATTCTTTATTTGCTCTTGGGTAAGGTTGGTTGGTTGGTTGGTTGTTTGAGGTTTAAGGGACCAAACAGCAAGGTCATCAGTCCCTTGTTTCAAATATACTCCATTCTGCTAATGGGACATCTCAGAAAAGTCAGAACAATAATACGGTAAAAGGGAAAAACGTAAGAGGGCAGTCACGTTGTCATTGGTAAAAAAAAAAAAAAAAAAAAAAATGAGGGAAGTCGGCAAGAGAAAGAACCCAACACTATGCTGAAGAAGCTTAGGCAAGACCACCTGTGACTTAAAAGGTACAACTGCTATAAAGGAGAAAGTACGTATGGGAATAGAAAGACTAACCAAGCCTTAAAAAAAAGGGTAAAAACAGAGTAAAAGGTGAAGAAAAGAGGATTCCGGTCAGGGAGGTGAATCGGGAATCTCTGAACACTGCCTACAATGGGAGACAACCAAACACTCACCGCCCTGCCCCAACACCAAAGAGAAATTAAAAACCTTAAAACTGAGAATAAAAACCACTCTCCCGGAGGAAACCGAGTACCAGGGAGACCATCTGGGAATCGTCAGCCAACATCAAAGGTAAAGTGTGGGAGAGTCTGTACTTAGCACGCAGAGCCAAAAGAAGTGGGCATTCAACCAAAATGTGGGCCACTGACTGGAAGGCTCCACAACCACATAGCGGGGGTGGCTCATAACGCAAAAGAAAACCATTGGTCAGCCTGGTATGGCCAATGCGGATACAACACAGTGAGGTCGAGTCCTTTCGGGAGAGGCGAAAGGAAGAACGCCATGGGCCTGGTGTCAACTTAATTGCACGAAGTTTATTAGACAGGGGAGTAGCCTCCCAAGAATTGGCCGATGACTGTGCGAAGTGGGATTTGATGTGAAGCCGTAAATCCGCTGCAGGAGAGGTTACAGAAAACGGGGGGTAAGTAACTGCTCCCCCAGCCGAACGATCAGCGAGCTCATTACCCAGGATACCCACATGGCCAGGGACCCAAAGGAAGTCAATGGAACAAGCAGCACGGTGAATATCAGCGAGATGGTCATGGATGGCAGAGACCAAGGGATGGCGCGAAAAACACCGGTCAATAGCAAGAAGGCCACTCATCGAGTCCGTACATAACAAAACGCGGTTGTGTTGGGATTGTTTAATAAAGGGCCTGGGAAATTGCCATCAATTTCGCAGTAAACACCACACATGTAGGTGGCAGCAGATGACTTTCCGTTCCAACAGAGGACGTGAAGGCATACCCAACATGATCAGCAGATTTAGAGCCATCAGTGTAAAAAACAACAGCATCCCGAAACTCCCATAAAATTTGGCGGAAAAAGGAACGGAACACCACCGGGGGATGGAATCTTTCGGACCTCGGCGGAGATCCATCCGAATTCGAGGCAGAGGAACTAATCAAGGAGGGGTGGAGGGGAGGGAGCGAGGAAGACAGGACAAAGAAGGAAGCTGAAAATCACGGCAAAGAGACGCAAGGCGCAGCCCAACCGGTAAACCCGCCCGAGGGCGGGAGTCGGGTGGCCGACGTCCATGGTCTGGGAACAGGATAGAATAGGAAGTATGAGTGGGAGAAGAACGGATAGTGAGGGCATAAGACACCACAAGCTGGGACCGCCGAACAGAAAGGGGGGGGGGGGATCCCAGCTTCAACCAGGAGACTATCAACACTGCTAGTAGGGAAGGCACCGGTGGCCAAACGGATACCACGATGGTGGACTATGAAACGTCCCCTTTGAACAATTATACATGACTGTGCAAACAGCCTACTTACAACTGGATCCAGCACGTGCAGTGTGGAAGGAGCAGCTGAACCATAAACTTGACAACCATAGTCCAAGCGAGACAGAACTAGAGCACGATAAAGATGGAGGAGGAAGGAATGGTCCGCACCCCAAGAGGAGTGGGCAAGGAAGCGAGGGACATTGAGTTTACGGAAACATTCTACCTTCAGGAGTCTGATATGGGGCAGCCAAGTGAGCTTGTTGTCGAAAAGAAGACCCAGGAAAAGAAACTGTGGAACCACAGGCAATCGTTGTGCAGCGAGATAGAGCTCTGGATCAGGGTGGATCGTAGTACGGCGACAGAAGTGGACCACCCGCGATTTTAAAGGAGAGAACTGAAACCCGTGTGAGAGGGTCCATGCAGAGGCACGCCGTATAGCCACCTGGAGCTGCCGTTCTGCAGATGCCATCGAGGAGGAACTAACCCAATTGCAGAAATCATCCACATACAGGGCAGGGGCGACCAAGGGAGCGACAGAGGCCACAAGTCCATCGATAGCAATGAGCAAAAGAAGGACACTCAAGACAGAACCCTGTGGGATGTCCATCTCCTGGGTCCGTGGAGAACTAAAAGCAGTACCAACTCGAACTCTGAATGACCGATGGATCAGGAACTGGCGGATAAAAATCGGGAGTGGGCCCCGAAGACCCTACTGATGAAGGGTTAGTAAGATGTGATGGCGCCAGGCCGTGTCATAGGCCTTGCAGAGGTCAAAAAACACTGCAACCAAATGGCGGCGCTAGGAAAAAGCCTGCCGAACTGCGGATTCCAAGCGAAGTAAATGATCGATTGGAGATCGTCCCTCTCGAAAGCCACACTGGTAAGGGGACAATAGATCCCGAGATTTGAGGACCCAATTGAACCGATGGGCTACCATCCATTCAAGTAACTTACAAACAACATTGGTCAAACTAATTGGCCGATAGCTGTCAACAGATAGGGGGTTCTTACCAGGCTTAAGGACAGGAACCACAATGCTATCCCTCCACTGAGAAGGGAAGTCACCCTGGAGCCAGATACGGTTAAACACCCAAAGAAGATGTTGCCGTTGTGGAGCACTGAGATGTTGAAGCAGTTGGTTATGAATGGAATCTGGGCCAGGGGCCATATCATGAGAAGAAGATAGAGCAGAAAGAAATTCCCATTCAGTAAAAGGTTCGTTGTAAGATTCTGACTCACAAGTGGTGAAACATAAGGTGGGAGCTTCAGCCTGCTGTTTTTGATGAAGGAAAGCAGCTGGATAGGAGGCTGACGCTGATGTCACTGCAAAATGTTCTGCAAGAACTAATGGGTCTGTACAAATGCCATCTGGGAGGTGAAGGCCTGGGAGAGTGGACTGCCGATGGCAACCTTGGAGAGAGCGAAGTGTAGCCCATACCCGTGACAGAGGGACAGTGGAACCAAGGGAAGAAACGAATCGTTCCCAACACATCCGCTTGCTCTGTTTGATTAAATAACGGGCTTTAGCGCGAAGGTAGTAAGGCTGGCTATGGATGGGTGCCTCTTAGTGTTGCAAAGCTCGACGGCGATCACGGATGGCAATGGCAATAGCCGTACTCCACCACGGGACTTGCCGGCGACGAAATGGTCCAGATGAGCGCGGGACAGCAAGGCTAGCAGCGCGAACAATCGCGTCAGACACGTCAGGGAGGACGTCATCAATACAACCCGACAAAGAGGAAGAAAACGCGACCTGTGCAGTGTACAGAGGCCAATCGGCGCGTTGGAAAGACCAACGAGGCAACCTGGCCATCGGGGAACGGGAAGGGAGCGTGATAATTAACGGGAAATGGTCACTATCGTGTGGCGACCAGTGTAATGAAGGGAGGAGAGAGGGAGAAGAAAGAGAAAGATCAATGGCAGAAAAGGTACCATGACCGGCACTAAAATGAGTAGGGGAGCCATCATTAAGAAGGCACAGGTCGTGGTCTGCAATAAATTGGTCTATAAGAAGACCTCGTCTAGATGGAAGGGCACTGCCCCACAAAGGATGATGAGCATTAAAATTCCCAAGGAGGAGGAAGGGAGGAGGAAGTTGCTGAAGAAGGGCGGTTAAGGTACAGGTGTAAGAGTCCTGTCAGGAGGGATATAAGGATTGCAAACTGTGATTGCAGAGTCGAAGTGGAACCTAACAGCAACCGCTTCCAATGTAGTTTGAAGAGGAATCCACGTGCAAGCAATGTCTGTACGGACCAATGTACAAACGCCACCAGAAGCCCACATGGGTCAGACCCGATTTCGACAGAAAACACGGAATCCACGGAGGGTCGGTGAGTGAGCATCACTAAAATGAGATTCCTGGAGAACCACACAAGCTGCAGAGTAGGACGAAAGAAGAGATTTTAATTCCGGAAGGTGACGATAGTATCCATTACAATTCCATTGGAGAACCACAGAACGATGGTTTGAATGGGGGCTGAACACTTTCTATCCAGTCATACGCCGGGTCCACACCCGTCACCGACAAGGATGGGGCGACATCCATGAACGACAGGTCAGAATCCGGTTGTGAAGTCGGGGAAGGGACCTCCGGTGACACCAGAGGCTCTTTGTCCCGGGACTTATGTTTCTTCTTCCGTTCAGGCTGAGATCGAGGAGGGCTGTGTGGCATGAAGGAGCCAGCTGCAGCAAGATCAAGAACAGAAAGAGACGGGGCGACCTGGAGGCCGACAGACCGCGGCTCTCGCGGTCGTCGCGCGGCAGCAGACCTTTGGCCTGGAAGATGCCGGTAAGGGGCATCCCGGGAGAGGCACCCTTGACCGGCAGACGCCGAAGGAGTGGGACACTTCTCCGGCTGGGGAGGGGGAGCAGCGCCCATAGGAGAAGGTGTGGGAGCTGCAGGGGAGGGGGGGAGGAGAGGGGTCCGGGATGGGGGTAAGGAAGGGGGGGAAGGGGTAAAGATGTAACCAAGGCATTACTAGATGTCATGGACACAGGGTGAAGTCTTGCATATTTCTTATGGGCCTCTGTGTAGGTTAAACGATCGAGGGACTTATACTCCTGTATCTTTTTTTCCTTCTTATACACGGGGCAATCTGGTGAACGTGGAGAATGACTACCATGACAATTTACACATACAGGAGGGGGAACACAGGGACTCCCCTCATGGAGTGGACGTCCACAGTCACCACAGAGAGGGGCCTGGGAACAGCAGGAAGACGTGACCAAACTGCAAGCACTTAAAACACCTCATAGGAGGTGGGATGTACGGCTTCACATCACAGCGATAGACCATAATCTTAACTTTCTCAGGAAGGGTATCCCCTTCAAAGGCCAGGATAAAGGCACCAGTATCAATACGATTGTCTTTAGGACCCTTCTGAACACGACGAACAAAGTGAACACCCCGCCGTCCGAGATTGTCCGAAGTTCCTCATCAGTTTGAAGGATGAGGTCCCTGTGAAAAATCACACCTTGTACCGTATTTAGAGACTGCTGGGGGGTAATGGACACAGGAATTGTGCCAAGATGGGTACAGGCACGAAGGGCCGTGAATTGGGCAGCTGAAGTAGTTTTTATCAGCAACGAACCCGACCGCATCTTGCTCAAGGAGTCCACTTCGCCAAACTTGTCTTCAATGTTTTTCACAAAGAATACAGGTTTGACACTGGTGAAAGTATCTCCATCAGTCCTGGTGCAAACTAAATAACGGGGGAAAGGTTTTGCCCCTAGACGATGGGCCTGACCCTCTTCCCAGAGGGTAGCCATGGAAGGGAAGGCCGACAGGCAAGAGAAGCAGCACTTGAGGAATCAGTTCCACGCAAAGAGACGGCCACAGAAGAATGGCCAGAGTTCTGGACCCGTATGTGTTTCATTTGCATAGCGTCCGCCCTGATACCACCCACTCCAATCAGGGGCTCTACTCACGGGCGCCACCCAGCCACAGCAAGGGCCGTCTGGCATGGCGACCATTGCTGGGAGTTCCGATGCTCCAGGATGACGAGCAACCACTCCAAGGCATGCATGAGGAGGTCACAGCTCAGGTATCAGAAGTGTGATCCCTGTGTGTTCAGGGGGCTCAACCAAAAGGGTACATAGCGACCCCACCACACGGGCTGGCTACCGTGCTAGCTATGCACCCTAGCATCAAACAACGACGTGAAAGAAAAGATGGAATGTACTAGGAGGGTGCACGTCGGAGACACTAGGTAAGGTGCTCTTCCCCAAATGGCTCACACTACGGAGGAGAAATTTTGTAATGGAGGTCAAACCCCAGAGGGGGACCAAGGAATGCCAAAAGGAGGAGATGATTACGCAACAAAGCCGGAGTGTAAAACCAACAGAACCAGGATGATAGCGGGGGCCAACATAAGCAGGGACATCAAGAGAGGGAGAGGAGAGGACGACGGGAAAGGAGCAAGGAGGGGAAGGGGAAGGAAATGCAGCCCTGGAGAGAAAGAAGGCTGCAATAGCTCGGGGACCCGTGCTCGCCACGTACGTATCCGCAAAAGAGTTGTGGACCCCCTGGGGGGTCTTGGGTAAGTGTTACAATTTAATACCCGATTTCTGAATCTGCGTCTCACCATAGTGTAACACCGCTGGAATCTTATCGTATTGCCCTGCCTTTTCCAAGTATGCCTCCTCCAATTGTGATTTTTAACAGTGTGTTCACTGTTACTAGCTGATATTAACTGCTTAACTTAGTCATCTTCCTCTCTCATTCCTGTTACTAAGCCCATTTTATCCCCGTTGTTTCCTCGAGTCCTCCTACTACTACTACTACTACTGAGTTCTAATCCCCTATGAATATTAGATTGTCTCCTTTCACTGAATTACCCATTTACTGTCGTCATGCACTGTTTCTCTCTTTATCTTCTGCCTGTGACATCAGCATGTATATCGCTGGTTCGCTGTCGATTCCGATGAGAATAGTCCTGTCATTTAATGTTTTTCTCACAGTTACAGCCTCCCTGGCAGCCCCGTCTCAGAGATCCGAATTGGCGGACTAATCCGGATACTTCTGCCGATGGAGAAATCATCACGACACTTTTGTAGTCACATGCCGCATGTCCTGTGAATACACACTGTACAGTTACATTAATGTGATCACCTGTCAAAAGCTCGAATAACCATCTTCTGCACTGCGAGCCTTGAAGTTCTGAGAAGTACTAACGAGGATGTGGAGCTACGCTGCAGTGGCTACCTGCGTTAGGATCTTTGTACGAACAGCCCGATCGAGGTGGTCCCACATACTCTCGATTGAGTTTACGGGGGTAGGACGTCAAACGGGCCGACTTGGAGCAGGAGAGGCACCACAGGACATTTCAATTTCCACTGTCTATACTTTTACAAATAAATTCATAAAACTTTGTCAACATGACCAGGAAGGTTTGAGGACTCACACTCATAGCAGTTGAACAAAAACGTAGCAAAATACCTTTTTTTTTACACGTGAAATTTCATCATTTTTTCACTTACTACTTGCTGCATTTGTTGCTGTAGGTACACTTTTCTTCCTAAGTAAGAAAGACTCTTCGATGAATTCTGCCCAGCATACAGACAGTTCTTACAGGTGTATGAAACTCTAGAATTTTCCAAATCTATTAAAAAAACTCTGATAAAAATTGAGATAATTAACTATAAAATTTGAGTTTTTTTCTAAGCATTAAGTTTAAAACGTAACAGTTCATTCATTTTTTCATAAATTAAATAAATTCTAGAGTTTCATACACCTGTAACTATGGTTTGTATGCTGTGCAAAATTCATCGAAGAATCTATCTTACTTAGGAAGAAATGTGTACCTATAGCAACAAATAAAGCCAATGGTAAGTGACAAAAATAATGAAATTTCACATTTAAAAAAAATTATTATGTTACATTTTTGAACTTCCACTGCTATGAGTATGAATCCTGAACGGTTCCTGGTCATGCTTTCAAAGTTTTATGAATTTATTTGTAAAAGAATAGATAGTGGAAATTAAAACGTTCTGTGGTGCCTCTCCTGCTCCGAGTCGGCCCGTTTGACGTCCTACCCCCCTTAAATCAGGGGAGTTTGGTGGCCAGAGGAGTACACTAAATTCATCCCGGGGCTATTCGAACTATGCACGTACACTGCGAGCTGCGTGACGTCCCGCTAGTAGATGTCAACGTGTCGAGGAAATACAAACTGCATGTAGGAGAGGACATGGTCCACAAGGATATATCCAAAAACGCATTGATCCATTGCGCCTTCCAGAATGACGGCATCACCAAGGGAACGCCACTAAAACAGTCCTTATTCCATAACGCTCCTCCTCGCTCCTGAACCCTTCCGACAATTGTTTGCAGTGTGTTTGCTTTCAGACGTTTCACGCCACTCTCGCCAATATGGTCTGTCATCTGAAAAGGGCGGCTCTCGCCACTAAGTGAAGGTCCAGTTATGGTACTGGTGTGCAAATTCCAGCACTCTTCGCCGATGAACGTCAGTCAACATGGGTACATGAACCAGACGCCTGGCACGGAGGTCCTTACGCAGCATCAGGCGCCGGATGGTCGTTGACGAGATACTGTTGCTAGCCCCTTGGCTCATCTGGCTGGTCAGTTGTTCAACAGTTTCTTCGGCGCCGGTTTTGGATAGCAGCATTTTGCCACGCCCGGTATGCTTTAACGACGATGGCAAGCGAACAGTTTACAAACTTAGCCGTTTGGGAATGGTTCAACGCTTAGCCCCAAAGCCAACGATCATGCTCTTTTTGGATATCAGATAAGTGACTCAGTTTCCGCAATAAGATAACGACTGCACTCTTTTCCACGTCCCTCCGACACGCTGGTGCTGCCACCTGCCATCTGTGAGTGGTTACTGCCCGCTTAAGTCGAACATAGGTGGTGGCGACATTCATGTGACTGTACCACGTATGTCTTTAGTGTAGTGGATTCCATTAGCTTTTTCATCGTCATGCCATTAACCACGGTTGCTTCTCCCTCCTTTTAGTGGTAGTTCCCACTACAGGATTAAGAGGTTGCTGTGAAACTGTTAACTCCACGGCAGTACGACTGATGTTATTTCAGTAGAAAAGTGGCTTAAAGATTTTGAAAGGAGTGTGCTAGATATTTGGGCTTTGCGTTTACATTGGGCTAGGCCAGCGCTAGTGGATTACAACACTTCCCGAAGAAATTTCCACCTGCTACAGTTTGCCATTGCGTGCAGATTACAGTGATTACAAAATCGTATCGAAAGTACGCGTTGTAAAACCGAGACTGCTGGTCAATAGTGATCTAGTCACAAAAGAAATGAATGTATTGACCAGGATGTAATCAATCTCCAGGTAGTCAGAAATTTATCCAATGTGACACATCCTTCGTTACGACAAAAAAGATGGGCAAGCCAATTGAGTTGGATGATCTTCAGGACAAATGGTAGTTTGTTGTGGCTGTGGTAGGTGTACGATTCCCATTTCAGACAATTATTTTTAGCAGAGATGAACAGATCTTCACCTCTGGTAATGCCAAGCGAAAGTCGTAGTATTACAACATGGTTCCTAATCCACGTTTAACGTGTCCCTTTCCTGGAGAAGAGATGCGAAAGTCGCAGTAAGTAGAAAGTCTGACACCAGAAAACTTCTTTTAGATTCGAAATTTTATTTTGTTTAATAGACCAACCACCATGAAGTTGAGAGGGTACTTGCTTCTCTACTTGAAGGCTTGTGCAAACGGCGTTCGTGCCTTGAGGTGTTAGGCGTGGTCGACCGGAATCTTAACGACGCGTATGCCTGCCCTGACGTTCCCATGCAGTCCATCCTCGGACTACTGTCACATCCGAATCCTCTCCGCAGATCCAGTTACTGCAAGATTTGACCAGTTGCCCAAATGGAGACTCACAATGGGACCTCTTTCACTTTCTCTCTGGTGCTGATAACGCAGTCTCACACCACCACGTGATATCTCCGTGCTCTTCACAATGGTCACTCAAGAGCTGACGCTGTTCGCATCTCTCCTATGTCCCATCAGGTATAACAACAGTGATAAGGACAAACAACAGTAATGCACTCTGGAGTTGCAATTCTCTGTCATGTAGAAGAACCACTAGTCATCTACGTACCCGCCGAAGGTGCGTACGTGTACCAAGTTATATTGACATTTGGCCATGACTTCATACTACTTCGCTTGTTTTAGTGAGGCAGTGTAATTTCTGGTAAGCAGCAGTAGACTAAACAATATTGGAAGCTATCCCTGTATTACAAAGCTGTTTACAGAGAGTAGGACGCCACCTATAGACACCATGAACACGTCATGAAGGCATCTACTATCGTTCGCCTTAATCCAGAACTAATTATTTCATGGTCTTGCAGTTTTATGTGGCATGAAGTTTGACGTCACCCTAACGTCAGTTGGTGTTCATGGCGTTCAGAATTGGTTTACCGTATATTGATAAATTTTACTTATGGACCGTCTGACAGCAACTGAATAAAACACAATTTTAGTGCCATACGCGTTTCACCTTTATTTTCTGCAAGGCATCATCAGTGGCAGGTTGCGTGGACAATTTCTTACTTATTGCGCTCCTGTTGCATTTTTGCTGTTGTTCTCCTTCTTATGAACGCCAATTTGCGGTTTTTTCCACATTCCACAACGCTATGCACTGAAGGCTTGTTTTAATGCATTAAAATTATCCGGGCTGTTATGCCGTGGTCGGTTGATGAATTCTGTGTCGTTTCCCAACGTTTCGTCTCCGACTGCGGGAGACATCTTCAAGGGGGTCCGTAGTTCAATGGAAGGTCCAACACACCCACTGGCTCGCTACTGACTGCCGCTAAATTCCGTGTCCGCGAGCTCCCACGCCGCGGCATGACGTCACGTGTTTTGAAAACGTCAGTGCAATTGGCCGCTGTCCGTCGCCGTCGATCGCCGTTGCCATCACCCAGTAGTGGGCGGGTGGTACACATCTTCTTTAACACCGGCATCCATATGCCGTTTAATTTCACACCCTCCTCCTTACGGTTGAAATTATTTGGGTGTTTAGCGATTTCGATTGCCTCCCTGTAGAGCCTTTCGTAATATCCGCTTGTGGCCGCTAGTACTTGCGTCTCCTCGAAACGAATATTGTGGTTCCCTGGCTGGAAAGCATGCTCTGCAACAGCTGATCATTCCGTTTCTCCTCTTCTGCAATTTCCCCTTATGCTCTTCCAAGTGTTTAGAAACAGTTCTTTTAGTGGTACCCACATAAACATCACCACAGCTGCACGGGATCCTATACACTCCAGCTTTTTCCAGTGGTTTGCGAGCGTCCTTGGCAGGCTTAAGGTATTCCTGTATCTTCCTGGTGGGCTTGTAAATTACGGTAATATTCCGCTTCGACAAGATCCTCCCTATTCTTTCCGTTACATTTTTAACAAACGGCAGGAAAACTTTAGATTTCGCAGTAGCCTGTACGTCAGTATGATTTCTGCGTGGGTGCCTCAACGCACGTTTTATTTCGGCGGACGAATATCCGTTCTTCATTAGTGCATTGTGGAGATGTTCCATCTGGGCGTCTAGCAACTCAGGTTCACAAATATTTCTAGCTCTGTCCGCTAACGTCTTGATAACACCCCGCTTCTGTTGTGGGTGGTGGTTCAAATGGCTCTGAGCACTATGGGACTTAACATCTATGGTCATCAGTCCCCTAGAACTTAGAATTACTTAAACCTAACTAACCTAAGGACATCACACAACACCCAGTCATCACGAGGCAGAGAAAATCCATGGCCCCGCTGGGAATCGAACCCGGGAACCCGGGCGCGGGAAGCTCAATCACGTACTGTTACTGATTTCTTTGACTGATGGGGCTGCTGCGTGCTATACCACCAACTGCAATCCCCTGACTTAAGCCATCGTGAGTTCAACTCGATTTTTAAACTGAAGGGAACACTTCTTGCCATTCGCTTCAGAACTGCTAGAAATTCGTCGGGCAGGAGACCGCGCCGCTCGAACCGTCAAACAGAGTGAGGTGGTGCAGTGGTTAGCCCACTGGACTCGCATTAGGGAGGACGACGGTTCAATCCCGCGTCCGGCCATCCTTATTTAGGTTTCGCGTGATTTCCCTAGACCATTTCAGGCAATGGCCGGGATGGTTCCTTTGAAAGGGCACGGCCGATGTCTCTCCCCATCCTTTCCTAATCCGAGATTGTGATCCTGCTCTGGTGGCCTCGTTGTCGACGGGACGTTAAACACTAACCTTCCCCTCCTCGTCGTCCTCCTCGAGTTGTCAACACAACTGGCATTACTGAGAGTATCCTACGACTTCCATAACGCTGGCAACGGGTTATACACAGTGCTGGTGACTACTTTGAATGTCAGTAAAACTTTGAAACACGTATCTATTTTGTACGATCTGTAAAGAAATTGTCACTATTAAAGTTCCAACCCTCTTACATACAGACCAAGGTTTGCTGCTTACTGTGTGGTTTAATGCGGCAGTAGCTAGATGAATGAAGATTTAAGGCTGCAAGTCTGGGCTAATGTAGTTTTCATCGAAAATTCAGTTTCATTGGCCAACAGCATTAGAGTTAATCGGTGTCAATTAGAGAGCCAGGCGCAATAACGCAAGCGCCTCCTAATGCTCTGGCTGGCCGGTCGAAAGGCAGCGCCGCACGCAGACACCAGGCTGTCGGCCGGGCTTTGTTTTTGAGAAGCTCTTTATTGACAGCCTCCAGGCTTATGGACTCCCCAGCAAAACACGCGGGGTGGTGCCTGCGCCCATTTATCCGGGATGCCGCTCCGCGGAGGGGAATTGGTGGGTGGCGCTGGCGGGAAAACAGAATAAATCGGAGCCTCTAGCAGAGGGAGTGAGGCTGCCTAAAGATGGAGAGGATGACAGGTGTTGTTCACCATAGACACAAACGATGGGCGACAGGGAAAGGCGCGCAGAGAGCGACTAACTGCGGGGCATTTCTAAATTACCTGTCATCCCATTTACTGGGTGCATAAGTAGGAGTCTCTGAGATGTCGAAAGAAGTCAATGACATGCAATATATTTAATTGTAATTAACTATAATGATAATGTGACACGTGAAATTTTCCTTTCGTAATGAGTATTCCATGACGTTTCGGGATTGCAGACGGAAAACGTTGACTTCTTGCCATGATATTTCTGCTGACAACCATTCAACCATCTTCAGGTGTGCGTTTTACATTGGAGACAGCTAGTTCACAAAAAGACCAATGATCACGACCACTAATGACACTTCCAACGATATTTAATTTCATCCATTTTCACATCTCTACGAGTGCGCATTCCGATAGTGCTCGTGTTGTACCACATTCCGCTTGGGCCTGTGGCCATAGATGGAACAATATTCGGAGAGGGTACTAACTCGACAGAGGTGGCTCATGTAGTGGTTGTCTTCACATATGCGTCTTCGCACCAATTCTTTGCGTAAAGGTGTCAATTAGGAATCTCTAGTGCAAAACACTCAGCTGAAGATGGATGAATGGTTGTCAGCCAAAATAGGGTCGCAAGAAATCGACGTTATTCGGCTTAATTCCTGAAACTTCGAGGAATATAATGAATATATCTGAAATAATGTTCTATTACAGATCTAACATGATTCATAACTATAATCAAATGTGGAGATACTATTCAACAGAAAAATCTGTTCGAAGCAGAGAATAGGGGGTGATGTAAAAGAATTATCCAATTGTCTGGTAGACGCCTTATAGGTGTCACCTTTTATGGAAGGACAGTTACAGTACTTACGGCTTTAGGTTCATGAAGCACGCCCAGCGTATACCTGAAGAAGACACAATACTGTTTTGAAATCAGTGCAACACAGAGATAAATATCAAAATAAAGTAAAACAATACAGCTAAAAAGCAACAGACTCTCTTTGGAGTAAATAACATATCACAGTCCAATGAAAATTTGGTACGTAGCCGGCGAAACCCTTGAACGAGCTTTGTCGACAATATTACTTCAACTCTAATGTCATGGCTGACGCAATGCGGTATCAAAGCACAAAATATTACCGGTGTGCATAATTTTTATTTTTTGGTTCTGGTATATCTACATCCTCATCTGCATGGATACTCTGCAAAACACATTTAAGAGCCTGGCAGAGGGTTCATCGAACCACCTTCACAATTCTCTGTTGATCCAATCTCGTATATCGCGCGGAAAGAATGAACACCTATATCTTTCCGTACGAGCTCTGATTTC
This sequence comes from Schistocerca serialis cubense, assembly GCF_023864345.2. Taxonomy (NCBI): domain Eukaryota; kingdom Metazoa; phylum Arthropoda; class Insecta; order Orthoptera; family Acrididae; genus Schistocerca; species Schistocerca serialis. The sequence goes on along the minus strand of NC_064641.1, from coordinate 669,397,837 downwards.
CCTTATTTTATCTTGGTGATCGTACCTCCCTATGTAGGTCGGTGTCAACAAAATATTTTCGCATTCGAAGGAGAAAGTTGGTGATTGGAATTTCGTGAGAAGATTCCGTCGCAACGAAAAACACCATTCTTTTAATGATGTCCAGCCCAAATTCTGTATCATTTCTGTGACACTCTTTCCCATATTTTGCGATAATACAAAACGTGCAGTCTTTCTTTGAACTTTTTGATGTACTCCGTCAGTCCTGTCCGGTAAGGATCCCACACCGCGCATCAGTATTCTAAAAGAGGACAGACAAGCGTAGTGTAGGCAGTCTCCTTAGGAGGTCTGTTACATTTTCTAAGTGTCCTGGCAATAAAACGCAGCCCTTGGTTAGCCTTCCCCATAACATTTTCTATGTGTTTCTTCCAATTTAAATTGTTCGTAATTGTAATACCTAGGTATTTAGTTGAATTTACGGCTTTTAGGTAAGACCGATTTATCGTGTAACCAAAGTTTAACGAGTTCCTGTTAGCATTCATATGGATGACCTCACACTTTTCGTTAATTAAAGTCAACTGCCACTTTTCGCACCATTCCGATATTTCTTCTAATTCGTTTTACAGTTTGTTTTGATCTTCTGATAACTTTATTAGTCGATAAACGGCAGCGTCTTCTGCAAACAACCGCAGACGGCTGCTCAGATTGTCTCCCAAATCGTTTATATAGATAAGGAACAGCAAAGGGCCTATAACACTACCTCGGGGAACGCCAGAAATCACTTCTGTTTTACTCGATAATTTCCCGTCAATTACAACGAACTGTGACCTCTCTGACAGGAAATCACAGATCAAGTCACATAACGGAGACGATATTCCATAAGCACACAATTTCACTACGAGCCGCTTGTGTGGTACAGTGTCGAAAGCCTTCCAGAAATCCAGAAATACGGTATCGATCTGAAATCCCTTGTCAATAGCACTCAGCACTTCATGTGAGAGACAGCTAGTTGTGTTTCACAGGAACGATGTTTTCTAAACCCGTGTTGACTGTATGTCAGTAGACCGTTTTCTTCGAGGTAATTCATAATGTTTGAACACAATATATGTTCTAAAATCCTGTTGCATATTGACGCTAACGATATGGGCCTGTAATTTAGTCGATTACTCCTACTACCCTTCTTGAATATTGGTGTGACTTATGCAACTTTCCAGTCTGTGCAACTTTCCAGTCTTTGGGTATGGATCTTTCGTCGAGCGAACGGTTGTATACGATTGTTAAGTATGGAGCTAATGCATCAGCATACTCCGAAAGGAACCTAATTGGTATACAGTCTGGACCAGAAGACTTGCTTTTATTAAGTGATTTATGTTGTTTTATTACTCCGAGATTATTTATGTCTGCATTACTCATGTTGGCAGCGTTCTCGATTCGAATTCTGGAATATTTACTTCGTCTTCTTTTGTGAAGGCATTTCGGAAGGCTGTGTTTAGTAACTCTGTTTTGGCAGCACTGTCTTCGATAGTATCTCCATTGCTATCGTGCAGAGAAGGCATTGATTGTATCTTGCCGCTGACATACTTCACATACGACCAGAAGCTCTTTGGATTTTCTGCCAGGTTTCGAGACAAAGTTTCGTTGTGGAAACAAAAATGACTGACAAGGCACAATGCATCTTATGGGTGTATTGGAATAATTAATGTCAGGTGATCGTTTTAAAGTAATTCACATGACATGAAAAACTTTGTGGAAACGCGTCGATTTACCAGAGGCTACTTTAACCCAGGGAAGTATACAGAGAGACTGTGGCAGGCCGGCGGGGGAGCGGTGAAGGGAAGCAACAATAGGCAGGTTAGGGTGGCTCAAGCTCTGAGGAAGCAGTACGGGGTGCAGCCTCCGGCTGCCGTAAGATGAGTGACAGTGAGTCGATGGTTGACACCATGCTGGTGCATCGGGAAGCAGACGGAGAACTTGTACGCCTGTTGATAAATGTCCATCCTCCTGTTTTCAGGGAAACATGTGAGAAAGCTGCGCAAAGCTACGGTGGAGCGGTCAACAGAGGTCAAAATATGCATGTTCGTGACTATAGCAACTTCACGCTGAATTCATGGTCTGCAGAGCCTGAAGTAAATCGGGTGAAGAGCGACAGAATGAAATACGCTGGCCTCCGATGGGAACGTAGGACCGAGGAATTTGAAGTACTCTCCTGGGAGTCAGAATTCCTGAATGATTGGTGTCTGTGCAGACTCTAACCTTGATGGGTGGCCTGGAAGGAGCTAAATAACAGAGGTTGAAAGGAAGGGAAATTTTGTGGGAATTTGTTCACTTCCCAGAACAGGCATTGGTCGGCGCTGGGAAGCGACTCATAATTAATGCGACTTGCGCTGCAATTGGCGTAAGTGATTTTGCTGGAGGGGAAACCGAGGCAAAGAGCGGACTGTGAGAGGTCCCCATAGAGGTCTTCTGTTCCCAGCTTGCCTAGAGTGCGGACGTGGCGTTCTTGACTCAGCTTGCCTGAGAAAGAGTGAGCATCTCTGCAGTTTAGGACTTAGCAAAGGGAACGATTGGGCTTGGATATCGGAAGTTTTTGTTCAGCTATGTAGTGAGCAAGATAGCTAGGAGTGAATAGACGAGCGCAGCCTTGCAGCACCACGAGGTTGGCCGACGTCCACACTACGACGCCACTCCGCCACGCTGTATTCGGTGATATTGCGCCCGTTCCGGACACTGATTAATTTGTTGGATCACATCGGCAAAGTTTCCACGAGGGTTTCATGGGCCGTGTAATGTAGAATTCTTCTCGCACTTCGCATTACACCTGGGTCAATCGATAGGAATTACTTTTGAGTTATCGTGCTTTACTCCATGCAAACGCAATGTATTACCACTGCCTGATAGGAGAGTCTTGTAATGTGATGAAGGTCGGGAGTTAAAATAAATTTTTGCTAATCGACTACATCTGTTTTCAGTCAAGTAGTTGATATCCCAAGTCACTTTCTTAATTAATTTTATGTTCAACATTTGCATCTGGTGTTCAATAGCAGAATACGAGGTGCAGCTAGAAAAAAACCGGACTGATGCTGGAAGAAACATTTATTTACAATTATTTACAATTTCATGTTATCTCCTTCAATGTACTCTCCTCCTCGGTCTCTACACCGCTCCATATGAATTTTCCACTGTTCGTAGCAATGCTGCAGATCATTTTCGGTAAGTCCATACATTACTTCCGTCGCTTTTTCTTTTACTGCTTCAACAGTCTCAAATCTAGTTCCTTTCAAAGCTGACTTGACTTAGGGAAAAGAAAAAAGTCACAGGGGGCCAAATCAGGTGAGTAGGATGGATGATCTAAGATGGGAATGTTGTGTTTTGCCAAAAACGTCTTCACTGACAACGCACTGTGAGCTGGGGCATTGTCTTGGTGAAGGATCCATGACTTTTTTCTCCACAAATCGTTCCGTTTTCTCCGTACTCGCTCACGTAGGTTAGCCAGGACGCTAATGTAGTAATGCTGATTCACTGTTTGTCCCTCTGGTACCCAATCAATGTGCACAATCCCTTTGATGTCAAAAAAAAACAATCATCATTGCCTTGAATTTCGATTTTGACATTCGTGCTTTTTTTTGTCGTGGAGAACCAGGAGTTTTCCAATGCATCGATTGGCGTTTGGTTTCGGGATCGTAAGTAAAAAACCACGATTCATCGCAAGTAATAACATTTTGTAAGAAGGTGGGATCACTTTCAATGTTTTCTAGGATGTCAGAACAAATCATTCTTCGGCGTTCCTTCTGTTCAATTGTGAGACACTTTGGAACCATTTTTGAACACACTTTGTTCATGTTGAAACTTTCATGAAGAATCTGCCTAACACTTTCCTTGTCAACTCCTGTTAACTCAGACACTGCTCTGATTGTTAAACGGCGATCTTGTCGAACAAGTTTACCGATTTTTTCAATGTTTGCATCAGTTTTTGCTGACAATGGTCTGCCAGTGCGAGTGTCATCACTGGTATCTTCGCGGCCATCTTTAAATCGTTTAAACCACTCAAACACTTGTGTTCGCAATAAACAATCATCGCCGTACACTTGTTGTAACATTACAAACGTTTCACTTGCAGATTTTCCTAGTTTGAAACAAAATTTAATGTTAACGAGCTGTTCTTTCTGTACACTCAACATTTTCCGACGCACAGACAAAACGTCAACTACTTAAAACATACGCCACGGGCAGACTGAGTGCAGGAGGCAGATGAAACTCGAGCAATAGGCGGAGCGAGAGTCACGTGACAGGCCACGCGACTTTCAGCCTTATTGCATTCGTTTTATTGTTTCACCAGTACTAGTCCGGTTTTTTTCTAGCCACACCTCGTATAACATCAATGTGCACCCCTTTTTAATTAAAAGTGATCAATTTTGAATAAATTAATGTCAACACTGCCACTGAAGTTCAATCAGGAGTCACAGGGCCATATTACTTTTTTGCGTTATCCGATATTGCGGGAGTTTTGCACTCTCTGTTGATCTGTTAGACAATTAGTTGGGGTGAACACACGCCAAAACCAGCTCAGTGACAGGTGTGGTGTTTTAATTTCTACACTGAGAGATTAATACTGCGTGCCGGACCTGGACTAGAACCCAGGACCTCTTTCTTCCTGGGGCAAATGGTCAATATTCTATATTGTTGTAAAAGTAAATTGCAGTTTCGTCTCCCAAAATCCACTGACAGAAAAAAATCGCAACATTAACAAAAGACGATAGACATGTTTCAACATATAAAAGATGACTACTCAAATTTCCGCCAGTTGCATTATAGTGACGCCAGTTGTGCCACTATGACAATGCCGATCAGGCACCACCAAGAAGGAAGACCATCGTGTTCGGTGTATGTCTGCGGCGCATCGAACTGCAACTGCAGCAGCAATCTGTGCAGCAGTTGGCCCCACAGTGACACAACGAACTGTTACAGATCGGTCACTTCAAGGACATCTCCGAGCCAGACGCCCTATAGCGTGCACTTCATTGACCCAAAACCACAGCCATTTGCGACTTCAGTTGTGTTAAGCGAGAGCTCATTAGAGGGCAGAATGTGCGTACGTTGTGTTTTCTAATGAAAGCTGCTTCTGCCAAAATGTCAAATATGTTTGAAATCTTATAGGACTTAACTGCTAAGGTCATCAAAATGGTTCCAATGGCTCTGTGTTTTATGGGGCTTAAAGTCTGAGGTCATCAGTCCCCCAAACTTAGAACTACTTAAACCTAACTAACCTAAGGACATCACACACATCCATGCCCGAGGCAGGATTCGAACCAGCGACCGTAGCGGTCGCGCAGTTCCAGACTGTAGTGCGTATAATCGCTCGGTCACACCGGCCGGCGCTAAGGTCCTCAGTCCCTAAGCTTACACACTACTTAACGTAAATTATCCTAAGGACGAATCACACACACCCATGCCCGAGGGAGGATCGAACCTCCGCCGGGACCAGCCGCACAGTCCTTGACTGCAGCGCCTAAGACCGCTCGGCTAATCCCGCGCGGCGCTGCTTCTGCCTCGGTGTCAGTGATGGCATTGTGTTGATTAGGAGGAGGCCAGCAGAGGACCTGTAACCAACCTGTCTGCGTGTTAGACACACTCGACCTGCATCTGGGGTTATGGTCTGGAGTGGCATTTCGTATGGCAGCAGGAGCACTCCCATGTTTATCTCACGCACCCTGACTGCAAAAGTTAAGTCACTGTTGATTCGACCTGTTGTGTTGCCATTTATGAACAGCTTTCCCAGGGATATTTTCCAATAGGATAACGCTCGCCCACGTACCGCTGCTATAATCCAACATGATCTACAGACTGTCGACTTGTTGCCCTAGCCTGCTCTATCTCCTGATCTGTCTCCAATCGAACACATATGGGACATCATCGGGCAACAACTCCAGCGTCATACAGAAGCAGCATTAACCGTTCCTCTATTGACCCACCAAGTGCAACAGGTGTGGAACTCCGTCCCACGATCTGACATCCGGAACCTGTACATCACAATTCATGTGCGTTTGCAAGCTTGCAGTCCACATTGTAGCTGTTACACTGGTCATTAATGTATCAGCATTTCGCATTTGCAATGGCGTATCTCACGCTTACATTAACCTGTGATCTTCCAACGTTAACGACAATTATGCTATGTAGAGAAATGTATTCCCGAAATTTCATTACTCTGCATTAATTAATTTTTTGTGTTGCGAAATTTTTTTTTCGTCGGTTTATAATCAGTTACCAACAAAATTGGATAGGGTGCTTTTCTGTACTTTCGTTTATTTTGTATAATGACAGAACTATAGCATTTATATTATTTACGAATTCATAGTGCAATACAGGAGTCTTTTGCAATGGTAAGTCATTTCATTTTATTGTACTGCATATAAATTAAGTGTATATCGTTGAATTCATTCCACATGCCAAACACCACTCTCCATGGGTTCCATGATATATGACTAATGTACTGCCTAAGTCTGCATGGGGAAAGACCAAATTTAGTACAACCACTAGAAGAAAACATTGAAATAAACTGGTAATAACACTGAAACCTTCTTTGAGGATGTTGGACACAGTTCAATTTTATCAAGTTCATACTGCATGCACTATTTAGAAACTGCGGGACATAAGATTATAAACTTTTAACTCCTCCATTGTATGCTGCGATATCAGAAGTTATTAAAATTGATTGTTATTTCGTGGCTATCTTCTATCAGCTCACTGCACTTCTTTTATTCAAGCAATTCCCTTATTTTCTCGTTTTGTTACTATTGTGAGCACTTCAAGTGTTTGCCGTCATAGGGGTTTACTATCGACCGTTGGCATACGACATGCCATAACGGTGGCTACAAGGCACTGTAGCATGCATCAGACTGGTTCAGCGTGTGATGCGACGCATTCCTGTCATTCAACTTGTACTTAGTTGGATCGTTCTTTGGCTATCACGATAAAGTTTTCTGCTAGGACAATTGAAACCGTGAATGGTTTCTTAATAAAGATCACGAATGGTACCTTTCACCAGCACATCAACCCACATACCTATCCAGTAACTCTGATATCTGAGAGATCCTTTACTTTTGTTTCTCGATCGATGAATATGAATAAGAGGTAGCAAGCTGATATTATGGATAACAGCAGATCTTGGATATGGAAATGACGAAAATGAGCATTACTTTTTCTTATTTTCACTCGCTTATTATAACGGTAACTGCAATGATTCTTTGACGAAGAAAGTGTCCGTAGCAGAAGCTTTGACAGACGGCTCCGTGAACCGTTGTGGTTACTGACAACAGCCGCTAAGTACTTTTCCTTAATTAAAAAGTTTGTTGTCAGCAGAGAGTCACAGTCCTAGACCAACGTAACACTAAGAACTACAATGCTAGGAGGGTAAGTGACTGTCCCTGTTATTCGTAGCGTGGTACAATAAAGTGTGAGACAGACAAGCATAATAATTTTTCACCACATACACATTGATGTAAAGAATATACAGATATTTCTTTTTTGGGGTGGGTGTGGGGGTGGGGGAGTCAGTCTTCTTGCTGGTTTGCTGCGGCTCATCGTGCGTGAATTGCTCTCCTGTGCTGACCTCTTGATCTCAAATAGCACATGCATCCAACGTCCTGTACTATTTATTGGATATATTCCAGTATCTTCCTCTACAGCTTTGACCCTCTACAGCTCCTTCATGTACGACTTACATTTATTGCTTGCTGTCTCTACACTTGTCATAATGTTCAGTCCCTTGTTTTTGACAATGTTTTCTGCATGTTCGTCCCATCGCCGATTCTGTGGAGATTTTCCGCGCTTCGTATCTTATCCGTCCAACTATGCTCAGTGTCCTTCCATAGCAACACATTCAAACGCTTCGATTCTCATTTTTTACGGTTTTCTAACAATCCATGATTCGCTTCCACACAATGTGCATTCTCAGAACTCTCTTCCTCAAATTAATTTTGCTAGAAATGCCATCTTTGCCTGTGATAATCTTGTGCATCTATTCTTACTTCGTTTGTCATGTGCAGGTTTGCATCCAAGAAAGCAGAATTTGATGTTAAGTTTATCACAGATTTTATTTCTGCCGCTCCTCATTGGTTTCATCTTTCTCGGGTTTTCTCTCAACCCATATTTTTTCCTCATTATAGTGTTCATTCTGTTCAATATGTTCTACAAATTTTCTCCACTTTCAGTGAGGATAGCAATGTCATCACCAATGTTATCATTGAAATCATTTCATCATGAATGTTAATCACACTCTTGAACCTTCCTTTTATTTCCGTCATTGTTTGTTCTATGTATAGACTGAACAGTAGGGGCGAAGGGCTGCATCGCTTACATACTTTTTAATCACAGCACGTCGTTCTTGGTGCAACGATCGCGTTATTCCCCCATGGTTGTTGTACATAATGTATACTCGTGAACCTGGAAGTACTTGGCAACTGCTGCATATATATGGCCGATAGATATATGACCTAATCTGCCTCTCCCTCATCTCTCTGTTCATCTCCTCCTATCTCAGTCTGCCCCCGGTAGCTGAGTGGTCAACGCGACAGACTGTCAATTCTAAGGGCCCGGGTTAGATTCCCGACTGGGTCGGAGATTTTCTCCGCTCAGGGACTGGGTGTTGCTTGTCCTAATTATCATCATTTCATCCTCATCGACTCTCAAGTCACCGAAGTGGCGTCAAATCAAAAGGCGAGCGGTCTACCCGACGGGAGGCCTTCAACACACGCCATTATTATTATTATTATTATTATTATTATTATTATTATTATTATTATTATTCCTCCAATCCATTATCTCCCCCCTGCCTGTCCATGTCTTGCTTACCCTAGCCCGCTTCACCTCCTGCTCCTCCACTCCCCCTCTCTCTCTCTCCATCTCTTCCAGCCCATCCGTTTCTCCCCCCCCCCCACCCCTTCTCCCCGCTCTCGCCAACGCTGGGCGTCGGTTAAAATAAATATGTAATAAATGGGTAAACATTTTGAGATCATTGATGTATAGGATATGAGAGACCTATCCTGCTGCTGGATCTGTGAGGATAGTTACTTCAATGACATTATTTCACATAGTTTCGATCTGCAAATTGGTAGGATTTTAAAGTTTCGGACGATTCAGATTCCATGGTGGTATTCTCATCATAAGCTGAGAAGTAATTAATACAATTAGTCTTTGTTTGTATACAATTGTTGTTTAAAACTATCAGTCGACCACATATTGTTGCACCTGGCAGTGAGGACGCTTCGGTCAGCTTATCGTGATGATTATGTGATGGTTTGTAGGGCAATCAACTGCGCGGTCATCAGCGCCCACACAAAGTCCCAGTTCTTACTCAGTCCAATGTTGCACTGTCCAATTTAGCCACTGTCACGATTGATGATGATGATGGTGGTGATGATGATAACAATACAAACACCCAGTTCCCGGGCAGAGAAAATCCCCAACTCGGCCGGGAACCGAACCCGGAACCCCAGCTTATCTGAAGTCAGCACGTACTCCAAGTTAAGGGAGTACCTACGTCCTATACCTATAGTGGTGAATTTGCAATATTAATGACCCATTATCTCAGAACCTTTCAGAGATAGAGATCTGAAATTTTTAGGAAGTATAGTTTCACTTCTTTTCTGATTACTGAACGAGGATCAGAATATAAAGACAAATAATTAGTTAGTTGTGATTTTTCAAAAATTATGTTCAATTTTTTTTTTAAACTGTCCGCTGTTCCTTCTGTAAGTAAAAACTGTAACAAGTATACATGTTTTGGTTGTTCAGCAGATACAGTATACTAAAAGGTAACATAGTGTAAAATAAGACATATGTATTTGTAATACTTCCTGAGATAATGGGTCAAATATTTTAAAAAATATCAATTCCGGGAAATAAAGTTTAAACACTTACTATGATATTAACTTCCATTGGAGCCATGCCAGCTCCTAGAAACAACCAGGCCCATAATAAGCATTATCTGAATTGTGTATTTGATCATCCAGCTAACCTATAAACTTCCTTCTTTTCCTGCCTCTTGCTTCTTTAGGCATTTCCTCTGCCGGACGCTGCGCTAATATGATCCTGAGTCGATCCATACGCTGGAAAGCTTGCACTGTGTTGGCTCCTGGAGTGATACCAAGTTGCTCTAGTACCTTAATTCTTCCCTTACTGTCATCATTAAACGTTGTCACAGCATCAAAAACACCCAAGCATAGAGCTGTCATGCGTATAGTGACATTTTTTGGTATGCGGATCCAAATACATTATTGACAGAATCATTCGGGTTTTGTGTTCGACCATGGAGACATTTGGAAAGAAGATCAGGATCAGGTAACTCTATATATTGGCTTAATTACCACCACCGCTGCATATCGTATGCTGTTTTTGTGCCTAAATTTTTCCTCTGTACCCGTTGTCTGAGCTTTGCGGTACTTCCACCACGAGTCAGCACCAGGTGGGCAAATACCATGTGTAGTGTATCATCAGTGGACGAATTGTTGAAGAACGTAGCCCACACTGCTCTTTTCATTCCTTGTAGGTCATACGTGTTGTTCCTTACTCCCATTCCATAATATTGCTGGAGTTCATCAACGTTTTTGTCTGTAAGTCTTCCTTTACCATTTAAATTATTTCCATGCGATAACTTCTCTTTTCCTCTTATCTGCTTCAGTTTTCGAAGGTGTATTCCCATCCATTTTTGAACGTGGCCCACACATTCAATCTTAAAATTATGCTTTTCACTATAAGGTTGGCTTTCTGTGACTGATTTGAAGGCCTTCGAATCACCATCCCCTAAGTACTCACTGTACCACACACCTCTTTCCTGCTGTGAGCGTCTGAACATAGAAACAAATGCAGCAGGCTCCATATCCCCACTACTTCCCTCATAATTCTTGGTAAAATTTGTTTTATGACTTTCACTTGTTTCATTGGCACGTGATGTAAACTGACTGCAGTATTTAGTTAGCACTTCGGTGTCTAAACTTTTACCTGGTGTACACTGGTGACAGTTGCAACTGCATATTTAGATGTGTGGCCTCTCTTCTGCCACACACCATCAACTGCCACAGATAAGTCCGTCGTGTTATTTAATTATACTGCTTCTTTAGCAGCGACTTTCATAGAAGCAACAGTGACAGATTTGACACATTCACCAATTACTTCTGTGTACTCACTTCATCCGTTTGGTGGGTTTGACAAGTTCAGCGTCTCACGTAATACTTGAGATGCAGTCAATCCTTTACCTACGTACATTGCACTCAAACAAATCATTCTTGCACTTTTGAGAAGTCCAAAATGACCTACTTTGCACTGGTTCAAATGGCTCTGAGCACTATGGGACTTATCAACTGAGGTTACCAGTCCCCCCAGATCTTAGAACTACGTAAACCTAACTAACCTAAGGACAACACATGCATCCATGCCCGAGGCAGGATTTGATCCTGCGACCGTAGCGGTCGCGTGGTTCCAGGCTGAAGCACATAGAACTGCTCGGTCACAGCGGCCGGCAAAACTTTACACTGAACGACAAGTTTGTTAGCTAGTTCACTCCTTGCAGATGTGTCCTCAAAGATGCTGATCTACCCACCTCAAACCTTACATGATACTTCATCTTGTACACTTCGTCTTAACACACACAAAACTAATAAATGGCTCTGAGCACTATGGGACTTAACACCTATGGTCATCAGTCCCCTAGAACTACTTAAACCTAACTAACCTAAGGACATCACACAACACCCAGTCATCACGAGGCAGAGAAACAAAACTAATAAAACATGAGCAAAACTATTTACATGATCTCCTTTGTCAATAAATAAATCCTCCTGGTTTCCAAGTTTCCTCCTCAAAGCACTATGAGGCGTGTCCCCTTCGCGTGTCTGTGAAACATATTTTTCAGGATCAGCACTGGTTTCAGATCCAGTCGTATCCTGACTTCCAGGAACCGTCGCTTCTTAAAAGAACTCTTTGTTTTCGTCATTTTGAAAAGAGGTATAAGAACGTGTAATAGTACACCAAACCACTATGTTTACAGTTCAACACCTATGAAACACTACACCCACAAAGTAAATCCATAAGATGCATGTGCGATATTGCCATTTCTCTTTACACACTGCATCCAACCTCTTAACATGAATTCAAGGAATAAATAGTTGAAAACCACAGCCTTGTAGATTGAATAGTTCCAGAGATAGGAAGTCAATGCAGAAAGGCCGAATTTTTTTACACTTGCATTATTAACTTTGAAATGACAAAAAGTGCACTTGTAATTGGAATTAATCGACAAATTATGCATAAAAATATTCATGAGAGATCAAATATTACTAAGAAATAATAATCAGAAAAAATAACTTTTGATCAATTTCTCCATGCATATTCCCCTTAATAGCATATGCTCGACTTACCTGAGAGCATTGACAGTACGATCTATTTTCGTTAGTTTTCACTGTACTCATTTACTTTAACATCACCGAGTGTTTCTGATGACGTTAAAATACAGTAAGCCGCGCGGTATTAGCAGAGCGGTCTGGGGCGCTGCAGCCATGGACTGTGCGGCTGGTCTCGGCGGAGGTTCGAGTCCTCCCTCGGGCATGTGTGTGTGTGTGTGTGTGTGTGTGTGTGTGTGTGTGTGTGTGTGTGTGTGTGTGTCCTTAGGATAATTTACGTTAAGTAGTGTGTAAGCTTAGGGACTGATGATCTTAGCAGTTAAGTCCCACACGATTTCACACACATTTGAACATTTTTTTAAATGCAATAATATCGTGGTTGAAACACATTTGTCTAATGTTTTAAATATCGTCATCGTAGTTAAAATGGACTGCTAAACGAAAAATGAAATTCCACATTTTCACATCACAGTTTGGCATAGCGGTTTCCTTCTTGTAGTCGGTTTTAAAAGAAAATCAGTACATTATTTTATAAGGAAATATTTTCTGTGTCCGTCTGACTGTTAATTATGCCAACAATTTTTTCCTATTACATATTTATATATTGCGCATTTTAAAACCATGTAGCCCATGCCCATCCGAACATTACTAGCGTATTATGTAAAAATTATATTATATTATATTATATAAAATGTAGACTGGCAATGGCAAGGAAAGCGTTTCTGAAGAAGAGAAATTTGTCAACATCGAGTATAGATTTAAGTGTCAGGAAGTCGTTTCTGAAAGTATTTGTATGGAGTGTAGCCATGTATGAAAGTGAAACATGGTCGATAAATAGTTTGGACAAGAAGAGAATAGAAGCTTTCGAAATGTGGTGCTACAGAAGTATGCTGAAGATTAGATGGGTAGATCACATAACTAATGAGGAGGTATTGAATAGAATTGGGGAGAAGAGGAGTTGGCGGCACAACTTGACAAGACGAAGGGACCGGTTTATCAGGAGATGTTCTGAGGCATCAAGGGATCACAAATTTAGCATTGGAGGGCAGCGTGGAGGGTAACAATCGTAGAGGGCGACCAAGAGATGAATACACTAAGCAGATTCAGAAGGATGTAGGTTGCAGTAAGTACTGGGAGATGATGAAGCTTGCACAGGATAGGGTAGCATGGAGTGCGTGCTGCATCAAACCAGTCTCAGGACTGAAGACCACAACGACAAACAACATGTAAAAATCTGAAGAAAATCAGTTAGGAAATTTTCCAGTATTGTTGCTAACAATGTTTCCCCCTTGTACAGTATATATTAAAAATATGTATAGTTTATGCCCGTCCGAGCTTTTATTGAAGTCTAAAAGACTGATGTAAGTAGGTTTAGAACGTTTCAAGATATTTTGGTAAAACGGTTGTCCTTTATGAAGCTATGTTCACATACCGCATTTCTTAAAAAATTTATTTTCTGTGTCGGTATGAACTTTTATTAGAGTGTCGTGCTGGCTGGAGTGACCGAGCGGCTCTAGGCGCTTCAGTCTGGAACCGCGCGACCGCTACGGTCGCAGGTTCGAATCCTGCCTCGGGCATGGATGTATGTGATGTCCTTAGCTTAGTTAGGTTTAAGTAGTTCTAAGTTCTAGGAGACGAATGACCTAAAATGTTAAGTCCCATAGTGCTCAGAGCCATTTAAACCATTTTTTAGAGTGTCGTACAAAAGTCTGAAGTACATCGGTCAATAACTATTCGACGTTTTTGGTAACAACGCTAAACAACGACGTGGCTATACGTCGTAATCCGTGGATTACCCTGATTTCTGTGTAGTTTTTCTGAGAATTTTGGTCTTGTAACACTTTAGATTGTCGAACGATTTTTCATGTTGACCATGTGAACGTGTCTTGATTATTCTTTAGATTTACTTCCATTATTAAGCACAACGTCAGGATTGACTCTCTCGTGCCTTTACCTTTGCTAAGCCAAACTGATCGTCGTTTCACAGTTCCTCAATTTTTCCGTTCTTCTGTACATTATTCTTGTCCGTAAATAGCATCAGAAGTTAAGATGATTGTGTGTTAGCTTGTAAGGGGTCCGCAGGCCCTTACTACTAGGTTTGCACTCACACAGGTCGACAGGGCAACTATCGATTAGTGTGTCGGGTCGCGAGAGCGAGAGTTGAGTCAAGTCAGTGCGTGTTGTAGGTTCCCGCGAGGCCGGCAGAGCTGAGCAGAAGCCAGCAATTGATAGAAATTACCGACAAAGGGAGTGGCCATCGCCGCGGTTCAACCGCTTTGTGTTAGTATTATACGGGAAAGTGAGAAAGTATAATTAACAGAGTGCTTCAGTGATATTTATGTGACGTTATTGAGATTCCGCGTCTACCGCGCCGGCATTATTTGGATTACAGTGTTGGATACAGTGATTAAAAATTGCGTGTGACGATTATGAATAGCGAGGAAGCCTGTGCTGAGATTAGCCGTTAGTAACAGTGTATTGACGAAGGCAGTGGCTGTCTCCTTATCTTTGTGGTTTTTGATAAGAAAATAGGTTTTGTTTAGTGAAGCTGTGTTTGTTGTTCATCTTGCCACCAAACAGTACATTATTACAGTATTTGCGAAGGACAAAATGGAATGTAACAACTCCGTAGCAGTCCAATCCGATTGCCAGCCCCATTAGGTACACGGTCACATTAATTAATATCTGTTTTGGGCTGCTATCAGATCTCGATCGAGCGGGATAAGTCAGAAGATTAAACCGGAGTGTTACAAGCTTTCGCATGTATCTGCCCTTTTTATACACGGGATTGTATGGCTGTTTCTCCGAAAACCGAATGGTATGTCTCCAGACCCATAGATTCTACACATATACTTCGATAGATGTATCGTTACCACACCCCTCTCCCCTTCTGCCTTACGGGATGACAAGTCTTCGAAAGCCATATTCAACTCTGTGTTACTGGATCTATATCCACCCTTATTTCGTTCTCAGTCACACCATCAGACAAGCCCTCCCCCTCGTAGAGACCATTAGTGTTACTCAAACGACCTGTTCGCTCTCTCTCTACGCTTTCCTGTGGAATTCGGACTGCACTTTTAATTTTTACGCCCTTGCTTTTATGTTCATCTAAAGCTGTTTTGACTTTTCTCTATGATAAATCAGTCTTTCCACCGACCATTTCTTTCTAAATTTCCTTATATTTTTCCTGCAGCCAATCCGCCTTGGCTTCCCTGCACTTCGCATTTATGCATTCGTCAGTGTCTTTCATTTTATACTTCCTTCTTTCGTCGATCAATTGAAGTATTTATTGCGTTACCCAAGGATTATTGCCAGTAATTTTGTCCTTGTTACATGTCAATGTTTGCCCTTATTAGAGATGCCCATTCCTTTTCAACTGGAACGTGTGGTATTGTTTTCATTGTTTTAATCTTAGTATCCCCAGACAGCTTCAAATGCAGCTCGTCGTTTCTCGGCACTTCAGTATCACTATTATTTTCACAGTGATTCCACTCTACCAGTCTTCGATTTCCAGGTACTCTCCATCATCACTAAATTGTGATATGTGTCTATATCTGCTGCTGGTTACGCCTTACAGTCTACTATCTAATTTTGCAATCTCTGTCTGGCCGTGATGTAATTCAGCTGGATTCTTCCGTTGTCTCCAAGACTATTCGAAGTGTATGTGCTTCTCTCTGGATTTTTTAACTCTGTATTCGATTTTACTTACCGAAATTTATTTCAGAATTTAATTTGTCCCCTTCTCTCCTTCCTACTACCCAAACGGTGGATGGTAAATTACTTCTTAAAGTAACTCGGTTACAAACTTCGTGGGAAGAGAAACTGTGACAATGCAATAGGCACAAAAGCGGAGCCTATGGGACGAAGAAGAAGAAGAAGAAGAAGAAGAAGAAGATATAAATCAATCCAAGAGGGAATCATTTAAGTTATGAGCATGTTACCGTACTTTTTAGTGGAACATCAAATAATCTAACCCACTCGTTCCAAACCATAGAGAGATATGAGCACAATAATCCATGGAAAAGCAAATAACTAAGAAAAACAAGTGGGCTTTTCTATTTTCTTACATCAGCTATCTGTTTGCAACTATGGTATTAGGTGGCAAGGGCACGCACAAGCCACTACCAACAGCGCTGCTTCACAAAACTGGCGATTGAAATTTCATGAGAAGATCCCGTCGCAACGACAAACGCCTTTGTTTTAATGATGGCCATTTCAATTCACGTATCATGTCTGTGTCACATCTCCCCTACTTCGCGATTATACAAAACGAACTGCCTTCTTTGTACTTTGATGCGGATCCCACACCGCACAGCAATTCTCCAATATAGGGGGGGACATGCGTGGTGTAAGCAGTCTCTTTGGTCGACCTGTTTCACCTTCTAAGTGTTCTGCCAATGAATCGCAGTCTTTGGTAGGCTCTACCCACAACACTATATATGTGATCGTTACAATTTGTATTTGTAATCCCTAGATATTTACTTCAATTTACAGCCTTGAGATTTGCGCGACATATGGCGTAATCGAAATATAGCGGATTTCCTTTAGTATTCATGTGAATAACTTCACACTTTTCTTTATTCAGGGCCAACTGCTACTTTGCGCACCGTACAGATATCTTATCTAAATCATTTTGCAATTCGTTTTGGTCATCTGATGACTTTACAAGACGGTAAATGACAGCATCATCTGCAAACAATCTAATACGGCTACTGAGATTGTCTCCTATGTCGTTAATACAGAACAATAAAGGGCCTATAACACTTGGGGAACGCCGAATATTACTTCTCTTTTACTCGATGACTGTCCCTCTATTACTACGAACTGTGACCTTTCTAGCCGGCCGCGGTGGCCGTGCGGTTCTTGGCGCTGCAGTCCGGAACCGCGGGACTGCTACGGTCGCAGGTTCGAATCCTGCCTCGGGCATGGATGTGTGTGATGTCCTTAGGTTAGTTAGGTTTAAGTAGTTCTAAGTTCTAGGGGACGAATGACCTAAAATGTTAAGTCCCATAGTGCTCAGAACCATTTAAACAATTTTTGTGACCTTTCTGACAGGAAATCACGAATCCAATCCCACAATTGAGGCGATATTCCATAGGCACGCAGTTTGGTTAGAAGACGCTTGTGAGGAACGGTGTCGAAAGTCTTCTGGAAATTTAAAAATATGGAATCAATTTGACACCCCCTGTCGACAGCACTTATTACTTCCTCAGTGTAAAGAGCTAGATGTGTTTCGCAACAACGATATTTTCTGAATCCGTGCTGACTACGTGTCAATAAGTCGTTTTCTTCGAGGTACTTCGTAATGTTCGGAAACAATATGTGTTCTAAAACCCTACTGCAAACCGACGTTAGTGGTATGGGCCTGTAATTCAATGGATTACTCCTACTTCCCTTTTTTGATATTGGTGTGACGTGAGCAATTTTCCAGTCTTTAGCTACGGATCTTTCTGTGAGCGAGCGGTTGTATATAATTGATAAATATGGAGCTATTGTATCAGCATACTCTGAGAGGAACCTGAGTGGTATACAATCTAGACCAGAAACAATGCTTTTATTAAGTGATTTAAGCTGCTTTGCGATACCGATGAGATCTATTTTTATGTTTCTCATCTTGGCAGTTGTTCTTGATTGCAATATAGGAATATTTATTTCGTCTTCTTTGGTGAAGGAGTTTCGGAAAACTGTGTTTAATAACTCTGCTTTTGTGGCACTGTCATCAGTGACTTCACCGTTGTTATAGCGCAGTAAAGGTATTGATTGTGTCTTGCCACTGGTGTGCTTTATGTACGACCAGAATCTCTTTGGGTTTTCTGCCAGATTCCGAGACAGCGTTTCTTTGTGGAAATCTCGCATTGAAGCAAGCGCTGTATTTCGAACTTCTGCGAAACTTAGCCAATCTTCGGGATTTTGCGTTCTTTTAAATTTAGCATGCTTTTTTCGTTGCTTCTGCAACAGCGATCTGACCCGTTTTGTGTAACATGGGGGATCAGTACCATCACTTATTACTTTGTGTGGTATATATCTCTCTGAACTGCCGTCGATACTATCTCTTTGAAATCATTCCACATGTTTTCTACGCTTACGTGATCGTATCGGAAGGAGTGAAGACTGTCTCTTAAAAAGGTGTTAAGAGCATTTTTATCAGCTTTTTTAAATAGATGTACTTTGCGTTTCTTTTTGATGGTTGTAATAGTTACGGTATTTAGCCTAGCAGCTACTGCCCTGTGATCTCTAATCCCTGTATTCGTCAGAATACTCACTATTTGTCCAGGATTATTTGTTGCTAAGAGGTCAGGTATGCTTTCGCAACCATTTACGTCTCGAGTGGGCTCAAGAACTAACTGTTCAAAATAATTTTCTGAAAAAGTATTCAGTACAATTTCGGATGACGTTTTATGCCTGCCGCCGGCTTTAAACGATAATTTTTCCAGCCTATCGAGAGTAGATTAAAGTCACCACCGACTATAATTGTATGAGTGGCGTACCTATTTGAAATGAGACTCAACTTTTCTTTGAACTGTTCAGCAACTATATCTTCTGAGTCGGGGGGGGGGGGGGGGGGGCTGTGAAACGACCCAATTAATAGTTTAGTCCGATTGTGAAGTATAACCTCTACCCATACTATTTCGCAGGAACTATCTCCTTCAATTTCACTACAAGGCAAACTACTTCTGACAGGAATAAATAATCCACCACCAATTGCATTTAATCCATCCGTTCTGGACAATTTCCGGCTATAGCCAGCTTCCTGTACCTATAACCGTTTGAACTTCAGTGCTTTCTATTAGGGCTTGGAGCTCCGGTTCTTTCCCAACACAGCTACGACAGTTTACAACTACAATACAGATAGTTTCTACAACTACATTACTGTGTTTTACCTGCCCCCAATTACACAGACGCCCTTTCTGTGGTTCCCTGAGGCCCTCTAACCTAAAAAACCGCCAAGTCCCTTCCACACAGCCCCCGCTACTTGTGTAGCCGCCTCCAGCGTGTAGTGGAACCAGGAAACCCACCACCAGATGGCGCAAATCAAGGAACCTTGTGAGTGTGGATTCCATCTTGTATCTTTTGAGAGAAAATAACCTTTTTTCTAGACGATGTACGACTCCGTAATAGCATAGAAAATTAAGGAAGTAGGAATGTTGTCAGACTCTTCTTTCTCGTTGCTATCTGTTTTACTAATTATCTTTTACCCCTTACGTCTTATATACTTTGAAGTATTGTATTTTATTGCTTATATATGAGTCGCGTGACTTCGCAATGTAGTTTTATCCTTGGATCATCAGTTTTTTGACTGGTTCGCCGCACCTTTTATCATCGAGTAGCTACTACACCTAACGTCCTAAGTTATTTGTTGTGTATATTCTAAAATCTGTCTTTCCCTTCAATTTTTCTTCACTAAGTCTCCATTTAGTACTATGGAAACTACCCTCTGTTGTCTTAATACACGTCCTCTCTGCTTGTCTCTTATTCTAGATAGGGTGTCCCACACACTCACTTCGCCGGCCGGTGTGGCCGAGAAGTTCTTCTAGGCGCTACAGTCTGGAACCGGGCGACGGCTACGGTCGCAGGTTCGAATCGTGCCTCGGGCATGGATGTGCGTGATGTCCTTAGGCTAGTTACGTTGTAGTAGTTCTAAGTTCTAGGGGACTGATGACAAATGTTAAGTCGCATAATGCTCAGAGCCATTTGAACCACACCCAGTTCCTGAGTACGTATGCGGATTACCGCCTCATTTCTTATCAGCTCACGCCATTTTCTGCACCCTACTGTTGTTTAAGACCTTATCAGAAATGCTTGGACTCTCTGCTTTTTCGCTCTTGTCAACGGTCCCGATTCTTCCCTGTATTAGACTTGTACTGAAGACGAGGAGCATTCTGTCTTCTGGTGGCAACTTATTCATCTTGTTCTGCCCTGCCGTCACTTAAGCTCGTCTTTTTTTTCCAAAAGGGTTGTCGACAAGCTTTTTCGTGTACGTATACGCGCTCTATACAGCGGTTAATGATCTACGTTGGCAGATGTTATACGCGGCCAAGTGGATCGTTGTATGCCACCGGAAGGATGCATGTGTTTCATAGAGCACAAGCGTACGTTTGGACAGCAGAAATTAGGCGTATGTTTGGTCAACACATATAACGAGTCGTACGGGATGTGTGCAGTGGGCAGTAGTTAATCAAAAGCTGTTACAGGTCAGCAGTCCGTACAGCGCTAACGCAATGCATATTCAACGCGGGATAGTCTTGGTCCGTCTGCTACAGCAACTCTTGTCGCAATACCGATGCTGCTTCCACACTGCTGTGGACTTGCCATTTCCTGTGTAGCTCGGACTTTTTTTATTTTTGATGCAGCAGTGTAATTGTGGTAGGTACAACTATCATTACATATTCCAAAGAAAACTGAAACGTATAAATAATAAATTATGTACAGTAACATCAATTTAATAATTTAATGATCAGTAAATATCATAGATCGACTTTAAATCGAAGCTCCAACAAATCGTAACATTTCACGATTGCACCCAACGAGGCGTCTTACATCCTGATCCTATATTCAGTAAATTAGGTAGCATACAGGGTCGCCATCTTCGAGTTAGTTATATATTTTTCCGGAATTTAGGGAGACAAAATTATGTGTCAATCTCATAATCCACCTCCAGTGACTACGCTGTTTGTATCCACTTCGAGTCGACCCACAGCTGTCGTAGGTCTTCTATAATTAAGCCCACTCATCGCAGACCGGCCGCAGTGGCCGAGCGGTTCTAGGCGCTTCAGTCCGGAACCGCGCTGCTGCTACGTTTGCCGGTTCGATTCCTGCCTCCGGCATGGATGTGTGTGATGTCCTTAGGTCAGTTAGGTTTAAGTAGTTCCAAGTTCTAGGGGACTGATGACCTCACGTGTTAAGTTTCATAGTTCTCAGAGCCATTTCAGTTCTAGGTTCACCAAGACTTTCCTTGGGCGTTTCCACCATTAGAGCATTTAGCTATACCGTGTTCAAAGATGCGAGCTGCCTGCCAATTATGAGGGGGTAGGTATGTAGGTGGTTAGTGTTTAACGTCCCGTCGACAACGGGGTCATTAGAGACGGACCCCAAGCTCGGGTTAGGGAAGGATTGGGAAGGAAATCGGCCGTGCCCTTTCAAAGGAACCATCCCGGCATTTGCCAGAAACGATTTAGGGAAATCACGGAAAACCTAAATCAGGATGGTTGGAGACGGGATTGAACCGTCGTCCTGCCGAATGCGAGTCCAGTGTGCCAATTATGACTTCCGGACAATGTTTGAGGGCCGCATGAATTCACACTGTTCCTGAGTCTTCCTCTTCTCCAGCCATCCGTGTCTCGCAATAGAGGAAAGATTTTCTCAGAAATTTACCATCAAATACCAATAGTTACTCAGTTTCCGGCTTTCTGGTACCCAAAGCCCTGTTTGACGAAGGTATCTATTAGATTTTAGCATTACATGCCCTGCGTTCTTGATGTGATTATCTGTTTCACATGGAAGAATATTTCGAGTGCATTAATATACATTGTCTTAACTTCAGCTTTAAGTTGTCCTACTTGAACTAGGTGACCAGGTACCTTAGCCAAACTCACGTGCTAGCATCCTATGGGACGCATTACTGCACTGAATAGCACGAACACTTCCGTCTTCCGTTTACAAACCTGTAGCAGTCTGACCATCTGAAACGAGTGAGATCCATCAGTTTTCTAAGACGGCATAAAAAAAGTCCTGTGTCAGATGACAAATCCTGTCCAATAAACTATTACCATGGTTTGCTAGTATGCACTCATTTTTATTCCACGGCCTACGGTGATGGTCCCATGATTATTGTCTTGCTAGATATTACACTCCCACAACACGGCGTTCCTCAATCTAAGCAGAGTTTTGCAGATTTTGGTTGCGTTCAGTGAACGTTGTTTCTACCCCGTGCGTTGATGATCATAAATCAGTTCCCAAAACAAAATAATGAACATACGTTCTCTGCTACGCAAGAGCAGATACGTTTTCCGAGGTAATTAGAAATTCTTCCATTCCATAACATTTCAGTGTTGTTAACTCTGTTCTTCCGGAAAATTAGTTGATATTTTGAGTGTTCGGAATTAGTTAGCACGTTTTAGCACACCTAGTTTTCCTGATAGAAATCGTACTAACAGCATTTGCTGAAGCAGTAGTTTGCAACTAATCGGTGTTCCTAAAGGCTCCGTAAGGGCAATTTCGTACTGGCTGCAGGGCGAGCCGCGAGTTAAGCTGTTGCGGTCCATTAAGCGCCTACTGCCAGCCTTCGTGCGCTTTGGCCTCAGAGGTCTTGACCTACATTCAGCGCAATCTCTTTTCCCCCCACTCAGCTGATTTCTTCTTTCCAGAATCTTCGAAAGTGCTCCCAGAGGCTTTCTTTCTAGAGAACGAACGTAAATCTCGCCTCTGTAAAAAATGAAAATAAAAAAAGAATCCTTCAGGTACCATTTTTGACTCGTAATGTGTTCTCTTCAAACATGGTCTTCAGCTAATGATTCGAATTCAGTACTAGCAATAGCAAACTATTTACAGACATGAAGCCAAGGGAAACAGTAGTTAACAAACGTCTTTTTTTATGTGAAACTTCTCCCTACGTGGTACAGAAAGCTCAGTGCAGCACTTTGTTCATGGGACTCACCTATCTTTAAGTAACAGAAAAAAAATAATACTGTGTGATCCTAGCATGTTAACGACTGTACAGTTAACAATAAATGATTATCACTTTCAGTTTATGAAGACTTGTTTAAAATTTTGGCGAAAAACAATGACTGTATTTAGAAGAAGTAGTCTTTAAAGCAAGAAGCAGCGGAGGATAAAACTGTAAGGAAAGTGAGTTATTTTAAATGAATGGGGTATTACTTCTATAAGGAAGAGGACATAAGGCAGGTTAAAAGATATGGAGATTATTCACAAAACTCTGTACAATGAACTGAAAGGCCGCAGATACACACAATATGTTTCAACACGGTGCAGTTCCAGGTGTAATGCATGGTGGCATAGCAGTAAAAAAGACAGAGGAAAAAAATCAGATGGTAGAAATTAAACTTCGAAGAGAGATAATTGGATATACAAAACAACTCAAGAAGAGTAATATTAGTATCTGAAAACAGTTTAAAGTTTAACAAATTACAACACATAATCAAACTATCGAACACAGAACGGTGCAAACATCTGCAAACTCTTAAGTCAGCTCTGAAAGGCAACTTGGAAATCTGCTGGAAACTTTCAGCAGTAATTGATAAATTGTTTGAAATTAGTTTATTGATAAGTAGTGGTCAATGCGAAGTAACCCATTCCATTTCTTGATTGAAATCGCTTACATACTCTTAAACAGAGAGCTTTGTATTGTTCTCTGCTATGGAAATGAGCGTACGGCGTTGTTGGCCGGGAGTCTCCCATTCGGGAAAGTTCGGCCGCCGAGGACAAGTACTTATTGCATTCGACGCCATATTGAGCGACTAGCGTCTCGGAGATAGGGATCAAATGATGACGAGGACAACACAACACTCAGTCCCTGAGGCGAGAAAATCTCCTGCCCCAGCCGGGAATAGAACCCGGGCGCCTTGGCGTGGCATTCCGCCACGCTGACCACTCAGCTAACGAGGGCGGACGTTCACTGCTATGTTGAGTATTTACGGGATTCTTGCATTCGTTTCTGTTTGTTAAGTTTTCATTTTACGTTTCCCTTGCTCCGGCAATGTCACTTCGTTGTCCGAACTGAATTCTATCAAAGAAGGGAAAGGGTAGTTAACTATGTTCGCTTACAAAAAAGAAAGAAAAAAACAGGCGATCATGACACATTCTGTATTACAATTATTTGCACTCTGAGAAACACGGTCACAGAGGTAATTCGGATAACAAACAGATTGAATTACTCTGTAACGAGGCACTGGTAGTGGATGTGAAAACACCCAGCTAAATACTCTAATGGATATCTGGAGCTGTGTGTGTGGAGCTCGGATGCCTCCGTGGATGATGTGTACATGGAAAGGAAAACAGAGGTATACAAAAAGACCAAAGAAGAATTAGTGGTTCGCCAGTTGTCCACACGACATCCATGACAGACAACAAATCTGAGTCAGATGTTGGTACTGTCACTACGTCAGTAACATTAAAAACAGGGTTAACGAACAACACTGTAATCATCTTTACACATGTATTTATAGCCGATTAACAACAATGTGTTTTTCATAATAATGAAGCACGTTGTTCAAGAATTAAGAGAGTGGGTTGTCATAGACGGCCGTAGAGTATACCCAATTATTTTTCTATCCCTTAGACCTCTCCGCCCTCTTTTTATTACTGCCAATTTTTGCATTTACATGTATCGGGAAGTGAATGTTTTCACTGAACATAAAGGTATTGCACAAATTCCTTCCCCAGGTTTATTCAGTCCTAAAAGGTTCTACAGAATTCTTTTCGAATAAAATTTGGCGTAAATGACTTCTGAAGTATTTCTAATCGCTGTTGGAGATGTCATAGTCTCTTTGTTATTTTTTATACTAAATCGTGTACCAAGCTGTACTGCATCCGAATGCAAGGCGTCCCATGTCGGAGGACCCTTTGGAGTCCATTTGCTCTAAAGATGGCCCAATGTATGCTCTATACTTTATGAGGCTCTGGAGGGAGCTGATTAGGTCATGCAGCATGGCTTACGCTAATAATACGTTTTATTGCTTGCCCGCTTACATAACTTTAAAAGGAGTTTTGCCATATTTTATTTACAGTCCTCCACCAAGTGAAGCAAACCTTGCGTTTTGGGCATTATCATCGATCAAATGGAACACGTTTGAAGTACGTCACATCTGCAATGGACAACTTAGAACAGTACGCCAAAAAACAACTGTAGTAGCTTACTTAGTGGTTGCAGAGAGACACCCCGACAAGACAACGTAGACAACTTCACGATTCTGGAGTGGTTGCAAGTTGTCTCAGGGACGCCCTTCACGAGGAGACGGTCAAATGTGATTCATTTGTTAACTGACAGGAAGCCGAGCCTAGTCCTCGATGATTGATCGAATGTTGGATGGTGTCTACCCAGATCAGATCTATTCTTGTTGACAGTCTTCGGGTACTTACGTCCGAACAACGATTGGTTATGCATATTTACACGGTCCAGTCACACTAACGGGCCCAGCGCCTATATTCCACGTGAACATGCAGTAACCACTCCCAGATGGCAGGTGGTAGCACTAGCAGGTGGGGGTAGGTACAGCGTGTCGGGGGGACGCGGAAAGCAATGCAGTCATCGTTGTAATGCGGAAAAACGATTTATCTAACTTTAAAAAGGGCATGATCAATTTTCTTCGGGCCAAGGGTGGAAGCACTTCCAAAAGGGCTACGTCTGTAAACTGTTCGCGTGGCGCTGTGGTTAAAGTAGACAGTGGATGACAAAATGGTGGTATCCAAAACTGGCGCAGAGACAACTGTGGTGCACCACGGGCCATAGATACAGGGGTGAACAACGGCTGCGGAGATGCGTACGGGTGAATAGACGTGTTACTGCTGAACAACTGACCGCACAAACGGAGCAAGGGCCACCAATAGTGTCTTGACTACCATTCAGCGAACGTTCCTGCTACGGACCTCTGCAGCAGGCAGCTCCGTTGTTACACCCATGCTCATCGGTGACGAAGGCTGGAATTAGCACGCCAGTACCCCAACTGGACGTCCACCGTGTGGTGACAAGTGACCCCTTCAGATGACAGATGGCCTCTGGCGTGCACGGCTTGAAACATCTAAAAACGAACACCCTACAACAATCGTCGAAAGCGTTCAGGCAGGAGAAGGGGTGGTGTGGGGAACGTTTTCGTAATATTCCGGAAAGCACAATGTACAAATGGGAGTATGTCCGGTTTGTTTTTCCTCGAACAATGTCATTGAACCGTGAATTTACTTTCAAAATATTTTCTTAAAGAATTTACTTTATTTACTAGCGATTCATCAAGAACATTAACACATTTAATCACACTAGGTGAGGGTGAAAGTAGTTGCCAGGGAGTAATTGATTAAAATGCAATTACCTTTAACAAATGGGAATTTTCTTCATAAAAGCCTTTTCAAAACAGATTTAAAATTTATAATCAGAAAAGCACCCTCGAAATATCAAGTTACAATTTTATTTAGAGGCAGAAAGAACAATATTGACAGTAGGAGCCTTCGGTCTGAGAAGCTTGCCGCTACCTTTCAACACGGCCGAAGTCACGATCGCTCACAACAAACTCTGAAAGATTACACTGGTGCAAATCCGCAACACATCAAATTACTTTAAACTATAAATTTTAACAACTGACACAAACACATTAACTATGCGCCCCGTAAGAGAGATGGAAAGGGTACAAACACTCACACTAAGAAATTATTTGCCACCGAAAGTGCAATTTGTTTTTAAAAGGACTATTAAGGTGGAAGGGTGGCAACTCTATAAAAATGACTATTCAAATAAAAACCATAAAATTCAGACATGCATAAAATGTACAACATGCTCCACATTACACATACACCGCCTCGCTAGATGATAGGCAAGATAGAAACATATTTCAGGAATTCGGCCTTTACACCTTAATTCTATAAATTCGTTAACACCGAATCCGACAAACATGACAGAGGCAGCTATTAATGTATGGCAGATTGACAGGGGTGGGTTACTAAACAACCCGAACCGTAGATTGCTCTAAACCTCCCCAATTCCACAAGGGAAAAGCGGACCACCCAATTCACAAATAACCACCTTCACGCGGGTGGGCAAACGGAGAAGACTGGTGGGACGACCCCAGAACAATGCGGTTGGTGACCTCACCAAGAAAACAAGTAGAATTTAACAAGTAAATGAAACAACATATCTCCAGTCACCTAACTTCCAATGAACTGCAATTTCTGGCGAAGACATGGCGCAGCACCCCCAACGCTCTCCCGAACCGTCCGCTACCAGCCGCGTCAACGGACGCAGGAAGGCGCGCCGATCTCCCGTCTCACGGCGTCGCAGCTCGCCCCGGCCAGCCCGATGTCGTGGTTTGACTCCTGTTGCTCTCGTGTCAACCGCGAAGCCACTACCCCTTTCTATACGGCGCGGCCCACTGGACTCACGTGGCGACCTCACATGCGCCGACGCTCAAGGCGGACAAGTCATCTCGTGTCTCAGTGCGCGACCAACCAACCGACCGATCCAACCGCCAGTAACAGTTTCCCGAGCAACTAGAGCAGACTGGCGGCCTAAGGCGCAGACTCAGATGCAGGAACTCAGCCACGACCGGGCGATCACTAGGTGAGTTCCGTTACTGGCGGAGTGGAAAGACTCTCATTTTCTGACTTTAAAGTTTGATCCAAACGACAGACATACTCGTACCCCGACAACAGACAGACACTAACTGCCGCAAAAATGCAGACGCGAGACTGACTTAGCCTTACCTCGACTGACCAACTGCCGAGCTGATAGCGCCCCTTAAATGCAAGTGAACAGGCAACCTATCCGCTTTTCCACCAGAGGGAGACACCAAAGCTGCGATTGCCACAGCGGCGCCACCGCCAGAAACGGAGGGCGACTGCTTCACACAACGCGGTGCGGCGCGCTCTTCAAAACAGCGATTTTTACCACAGCTCAGGCATCTACCAGGAGCGCTAAGTAGCATATCACAGAGCTCGTAGTGTACGAGCGTGGTTCAAAGAAAACACCGTATCCTCTGGCCACCAAACTCCCCGGATTAAAACCCAATCGAGAATCTGTGAGTCCACCTCGATCGAGCTTTTCGCGCCATGGATTCCCAACCAAAAATGAGCGCAGCTTGCTACGGCGCTGGAGTCGACGTGGCTCCACATCCCTGCCGGTATCTCCCAGAAGAACAACACTGATTCTCCTCATGCACGTCTCGAAGGGGTCCGCGCTACAACTGGTGGTTGTTCAGTTTTTTGACAAGTGGTCAGTTAATGTAACTGGACATAGCATATATGTTCAAGTATTGCTGTGTAACGTGCAAGGTCCCTTCCTAACTTCGTTAATAATCACTCCTCTCCTTGTCGATTATGGACTGCTTCATCCTTAGCATTATCTGACTGTCAGTAGAATACATCAAGGAAACGGGATTGACAAGTTACTAAGAAATTTTTCCAGTCCATATGTGGCATAACAGGAAATCAGTGCTTAACAGTATTGGCTAAAAACAGTCTTGGTTGCAATTTTATTTTTTTTTTTTATTTTTCAACGATGCGTTTGGCCTTATTTAGGCATCTTCAGGTTATCTTTTCTAGATGGACGCGAGAGGCACCAAGATCTGCATAACGCGTTCCCTTTCACAGAAGCGAGTACCAGTAAGATGGGGGCTCAGGTAGTATGCATAATGCGCCACAGCGTCGTGTGCCAGTACTGAAGCCTAATACACTTAAGCTTCAGTACTGGCACACGACGCTGTGGCGCATTATGCTTACTACCTGAGCCCCCATCTTACTGGTACTCGCTTCTGTGAAAGGGAACGCGTTATGCAGATCTTGGTGCCTCTCGCATCCATCTAGAAAAGATAACCTGAAGATGCCTAAATAAGGCCAAACGCGTCGTTGAAAAATAAAACAAAAAAAATTGCAACCAAGACTGTTTTTAACCAATAAAGTTACTAAGAGTTTATTACATCCTCTGTCGAAATTTGTTATTAAATTATAGTAACAAATACAATGGCGAGATTCGAATATGTACTTTTGTTTTGCCCGTAGCCCGTAGCCAGAGGGAATTTTTCGCTGGGGCGGAGGAGGAAATCCAGCGAGCATGAAGTCTACTGCAGGGCTGTCGTGACTTGGATATGCAGTTTAAATACACTAACGGTCGACGTGGGGCATGGCTGCCAAGTGTGGACACAATAGACCAGGAAGGCGTTTGCTGTCTTTCCATGGAGAGGAGACGGCGACTCCAGAAAATCCGCAAGCAGGGGCTTTTGTATCACAAGAGGAGCAGTCATGAACCATGGGGGGTCGAGTTTAGTCTTCTTCTGTGCACATACGTCACGCATTATCGAACAGATAACGAACGTTCAGCAGTGTTCTGAACACACTGCTGTGAATGTCGCAGCAACTGCGATTTTAGTGAGTTATTAAGGGAATTTTTAATCCGTTTGTTGCGAGTTGTTATCGCTAATGGTGATGGTAAGCGACAGATTCTGCATAAACAAGCAGGATACACGATTTCTTGTTGTGCGAAGTACGTGTAATCGCACAGCCATCGTTGTTAAAGTGTGCCTGCCCTATGTCGCCACGAGTCGCTCTGGCTTGAATGCCCGCGCGTTGTAAGTAGGCTGTTCAGGCTTTTATGTTGGTAACGCCACGTAGCGCTCTGTATGAAGATCACTGACTGTGCTGTGTGCAGTCTGTAGCTGGTTGGAATATTTGCTATTGTAGTGCTGGGCAGTTGGATGTGAACAGCGCGTAGCGTTGCGCAGTTGGAGGTGAGCCGCCGGCAGGGGTGGATGTGGGGAGAGAGATGGCGGAGATTTGAGAGCGGACGATCTGGACGTGTGTCCGTCAGAAAAAGGAAATTTGTAAAACTGGATGTCATGAACTTATATAAACCACTCCGTCTACAGGCCCCAAGTGGCCCATCGGGACCATCCAACCGCCGCGTCATCCTCAGACGAGGATGCGGATAGGAGGGGCGCGGGGTCAGCACACCGCTCCTCCGGTCGTTATGATGGTATTTTTGACCGAAGCCACTACTATTCGGTCGAGTAGGTCCTCAATTGGAATCACGAGGCTGAATGCACCCCAAAAAATGGCAACAGCGCATCGCGGCCTGGTTGGTCACGTCACCCATCCAAGTACCGACCACGCCCGACAGCGTTTAACTGCGGTGATCTGACCGGCGTATCCACCGCGGCAAGGCCGTTGCCATCCACATATATATGACTTTTGAACACTATTGAGGTAAATACATTGTTTGTTCTCCATCAAAATCTTTCATTTGCTGACTATGCCTATCAGCAGTTAGTGCCTTCAGTAGTTTGAATCTTTTATTTAGCTGGCAGTATTGGCGCTCGCTGTATTGCAGTAGTTCGAGTAACGAAGATTTTTTTGAGGTAAGTGATTCATGAAAGGTATAGGCTATTGTTAATCAGGGCCATTCTTTAGTAGGGATTATTGAAAGTCAGATTGCGTTGCGCTAAAAATATTATGTCAGTTAAGTGTTGATCAGAATAAGTAAAGAGAGTACGTTCAGTTTTACTCAGCCGTTTGAAAATCGAATCACGTAGAGGTTTACCAGCACAGTCATTCATAATTTTTCTAAGGGGATGTTTCAGCGTGCCTCTCGCTGCATCGCGCCGCTGGAACGGCGCGGCTGTGACGTTGCCTTGTCACAGCTGCGGCTTACTCCGTAATCGTTAGAGCGTCATGCATTCAGCCCTCGGGCTGGAGGTAGCAAGAAGTCCCTCGGTCCCCACGCAGTACGCTGCTAGCCGTACCACAGCGCAGCGGTTGCTTGGTTCGTATCGTTGACTGTGGCGGTCATCATCAGACTTTAATGTTATTTTGTGTACCAGTCAGGGCCGATACTGGAGAAGGCTTTCACGCTGGAATATGGTGAGCATCGCTGCACGAGTCAGCTGACGGTAACGGACAAATTCAGCAAAAACAAGCAGGACATACTCTTTCTTCAAGCGCTAAGTGTGGCGGCAGTAGCTAGTTACTGTACATGAACAGCTGCCAATGATATCCTTGTGTAAACCACAGTGACTGGTTGAAATTTATTATACAGACACGTAATGATTTGTGTCGCTATTTGAACTAGTTGGTGGACATACGTAAGATCATGCTGTTCCTTGTTTGAATATATTGCAATTTACCGTTCAATCAAATTATTTCAAGACTGCCGATGTTATTTCTAGCTTGATGATCAGGTCATTAAATTACAGCCGACTGTTAATTGGAATTTTATTATAACTGTGTGGGAAGTCATTTGTATTCTGCGTTATTACAATTGTGTGGGAAGGCATTTGTACTGAAACTTCCTGGCAGATTGGAACTGTGTGCCGGACCGAGATTCGAACTCGGGACCTTTGCCCTTCGCGGGCAAGTGCTCTACCAACTGAGCTACCCAAGCACGACTCACGCCCCGTCCTCACAGCGCACGCTCCGCTGCAGAGTGAAAATCTCATTCTGGAAACATCCCCCAGACTGTGGCTAAGCCATGTCTCCGCATTATCCTTTCTTTCAGGAGTGCTAGTTCTACAAGGTTCGCAGGAGAGCTTCTGTGGAGTTTGGAAGGTAGGAGACGAGTTACTGGCAGAAGTAAAGCTGTGAGGACGGGGCGTGAGTCGTGCTTGGGTAGCTCAGTCGGTAGAGCACTTGCCTGCGAAAGGCAAAGGTCCCGAGGTCGAGTCTCGGTCCGGCACGCAGTTTTAATCTGCCAGGAAGTTTCATATCATCGCACACTCCGCTGCAGAGTGAAAATCTCATTCTGCATTTGTATTGGTTTATTATAATTACGTGTGAGCTGACCTGTAAGGAACATTTAGATAAGTTTTGGGATTCGAAACCTTGTAATAAAGAAAGTGTTACCGAGCAGTAAATGTAATCTGTTTCAGAATTATGTGTCACACCCACTTCAACCAAGGTATAGTTTCTGTTAAAAGAATTATTGCCGCCCGCTATGAGATGCAGGTAAAATGTTTAATTGGGCCATAGAGCTGAACGTCAATGGCACTGAGCGTACATGCTTTTAGCTGTCAGTGGCTAAAAGGCCATCCTTACTTGTGTCATTGCATAGGATTCAAGTTTGTACATGATCAAATGCAAAGACTCCAGCGAACAATACACTGAGCAAACAGGAAGGGTCTTCCGAACTATAATTTAAAAAAATGTTTGTGAAATCTTATGGGACTGAACTGCTAAGGTCATCAGTCCCTAAGCTTACACACTACTTAACCTAAATTATCCTAAGGACAAGTACATGCACCCATACCCGAGGGAGGACTCGAACCTCCGCCGGGACCAACCGCACAGTCCATGACTGCAGCGCCTTACATCGCTCGGCTAATCCCGCGCAGCAGAACTAGATTCAGCAAGCACATATATTCTCTGAACAAAACTGCGTTTGTGTCATACACGGAAACCTTAAAGCACTCATTTATGAACACTGAGCAAAAGTTGGACGTCCTGCGTCCAGTTGGGGTACTGGCGTGCACATTCCAAGCTTAGTCGCCAATGATCATGGGTGCGTCAACCACGCCTCTGAACGATAGTCGGGAGGACACAGTTGGAGCCCCTTCCTTCGTCTGTGCAGTCAGTAGTCCAGCAGCTACACGTCTGTACGCATCTCCGCAGCCATGGGTCAACCCTGTCATCTATAGACAATGGTGCACCACAGCTCAAAAGGGAAAACTCATTGACATCTTGGGAGAACTTGAAAATTACAGTCACAAAAAATAAGCTCCGAGGCTAATCATGAACGAGCAGAGTGAATTGAATCATAATGGCTATTTTAACATCCAGGGTGACTTAATAAGGTGATGACCGTTGCAGTTCAATTTAAGTCACTTAATAGGCCTGCGACCAAAGTTGGACATTATAAATTTTCAGCACCGCTATTAGGGCCGCTGGAGAAAAATATTTTAGTCACTTGATGTTCAGCAACTCAACTGTATTTACGCGTCTCGAATTAACTCATCTTGATAATTTCGAGTTAACGCATCTTCACAATATCGTAGAAAGGATACGAAAGTCACGAAGAACCATAGCATGTTTAAGACAAATAATAATGAATCTTCCTGGCCTATTAAAACTGTGTGCCGCATCGATACTCGAACTCGGGAACTTTGCTTTTCGCAGCAAGTGCTCTACCATCTGAGCTATCCAAGCACGGCTGACGACCCATCCTCACAGACTCAGTTCCTCCAGTACCTCGCCTCTTACCTTCCAAACTTCACAAAAGCTCTCCTGCAAAGGTCCCGAGTTTGAATCGCAGTCCGGCACACAATTTTAATCTGCCAGGAAGCTTCATATCAGCGCACACACCGCTGCAGAGTGACTATCTAATTCCGTAAATAATAATAAAATTGACACAAGAACCTACATTAAAATGAACATACCGAAAGAGGTAAGGTGCTTGATACACCCGGTAAAGCGTCATGCGTGATTCGTCAATTCCATATTACGGCTGAGTAATAGATTTTGGGCCGGTCGAAGTGGCAGTGCGGTTAAAGGCGGTGCAGTCTCGAACCGCAAGATCGCTACGGTCGCGGGTTCGAGTCCTGCCTCGTGCATGGATGTTTGTGATGTCCTTAGGTTAGTTAGGTTTAACTAGTTCTAAGTTCTAGGGTGCTAATGACCTGAGCAGTTGAGTCCCATAGTGCTCAGAGCCATTTGAACCAATAGATTTTGGCTTTAGGCAGAAAGTAACAAACATGAACAAGTAGCACCAGTAGTAGCGCTACGTGGCGCTGGACACGTATGACAAAAGAGATAAAGATGCAAAATTGTTAAAAAAAGCACGCGGGATTAGCCGAGCGGTCTCTGGCGCTGCAGTCGTGGACTGTGCGGCTGGTCCCGGCGGAGGTTCGAGTCTTCCCTCGGGCATGGGTGTGTGTGTTTGTCCTTAGGATAATTTAGGTTAAGTAGTGTGTAAGCTTAGGGACTTATGACCTTAGCAGTTAAGTCCCATAAGATTTCACACACATTTGAACATTTGTTAAAAAAAACGCGTATGAAATGAAAAGTTACACGGATTTAGAAAAGATCGTGCTTGTGAAACACAACGAGCTTTTTACTCACACGAAGTGTTGAATGCTATTGACAACGTACTTAAAATTACCTCCGTATTTCTAGATTTCCAGAAGGCGTTTGACACTGTACATGACAGATGTATTGTAGTCAAAGTGTGTGGTTATGGACTATCGTCTCAGCTTTGTGACTGGATTCGTGATTTCCTGTCAGAGAGGTCACACTTCGTAGTAATTGACAGAAAGCTGTGGAGTAAAACAGATGTGGTTTCTGGCGTTCCCCAAGTTCGTGTTATAGGTCCTTTGCTGTTCTTTACCTACGTAAATGATTTATGAGATTCTCTGAGTAGCCGTCTTAGGCATTTTGCAGATGATGGTTTCGTTTATCGTGTAGTAAAGCCATCAAAAGAACAAAACAAATCGCAAAAATATTTAGAGAAGGTATTTGTATCGAGCGAAAATTGGCAATTGACACTAAATAATGAAAATTGTGAGGTCATCCACATCAGTGCTAAAAGGAATCCGTTAAACTTCGGTTACACTATAAATCAGTCAAATCCAAAGGACGTAAATCCAACTAAATTCCTAGAAATTACAAATGGTTCAAATGGCTCTGAGCACTATGGGACTTACCTTCTTAGGTCATCAGTCCCCTGGAACTTAGAACTACACAAACCTAACTAACCTAAGGACATCACACACATCCAAGCCCGAGGCAGGATTCGAACCTCCGACCGTAGCGGTCGCACGGTTCAGGACTGTAGCGCCCAGAACCGCTCGGCCACTCCGGCCGGCCTTAGAAATTACAATTACGAACAACATAAACTGGAAAGAAAACATAGAAAATGTTGTGCGGAAAGCAAACCAAAAACTGCATTTTATTGGCAGAACAATTAGAAAATGTAAAAGATGTAAGAAAGAGAGTGCCAACACTACGCTTGTCCGTCCTCTTTTGGAATACTGCTGCCCGGTCTGGGATCCTAACCAGATAGGATTAACGGAGTACATCGAGAATGTTCAAAGAGGGACAGCAGGTTTTGTATTATCGCGAAATAGGGGACAGAGTGTCACTGACAGGATACAGGATTTGGGGCGGACGTCATTAAAACAAAAGCGTTCTTCATTACGGTGGAGTCTCCACACGAAATTTCAACCACCAGCTTTCTCCTCCGAATGCGAGAACATTTTGCTGAAACCGACCTGCATAGGGAGGAACCATCATCATTATAAGAAAAGCGAAAGCTATTGGTAATGTTTTTTCCGCGTGCTGTGCGAGTTTGGAATAACAGATAATTATTGTGATTTGCACAGTATCCATGTAGATGTTGATACGAAAAGGACACTGTCTTCAGGCCAGAAGTGGCCCATCCGGACCATCCGACTGCCGTGTCATCCTCAGCTGAGGAGGCGGTTAGGAGGGGCTTGTGTTCAGCATATCGTTCCCCAGTCGACATGGTTTTCTTTAACCGGAGCCGCTACTCTTCGGTCGAGTAGCCCCTCAATTGGCATCACGAGGCTGAGTGCACCCCTAAAAAAATCAACAAAGCGTGGCGTCCTGGATGGTCACCCATCCAAGTGCCGACCACGCCCGACAGCGCTAAACTTCAGTGATCTGACGGAAAACGGCGAATTCACTGTGGCAAGGCCATTGCCGCTCATATAAAGCAAAAACGATAAATACATCGTTACAAAATTCGGAATCAAGAGAATAACAAGACGAAAAAATCAAGCATAAGGTAGAAGATAAGGGATAAATTATAGGAAGGGTAGGTGGCAAAGTAATTATGTGTCGTATGACATGGACAAAGAGAAATAGACATAATAGATTTTCATATGGAGGAATCCAGTTTAAGCTACTCTATTGAAATGAAGTACATAGGACTAAAAACGAGAAAGGAAAATGGAGAGAACCAAGGTGCGTACAGAGACCTTTATTTCAGTACGAAATGCATGAACAGTGAGCAGAATACTGTACTACATAAATACTCCAAACGAATACAAATTTTATAATAAACAGCAAAATAAAAAGAAGAAAGCTAAGTGACTGCAAATTCAGTACGGAACTTTACCATGTACATTGGCAGTTATGTAGTGCGAAACTTTGAGAAAAGACAAAAATCTTGGCACGATGTAGGTGGAAAATTTGCATGACAGTGATCAATACAGTAGCACATAAATTGACGTCTAAAGTGACAGGTGAGAGAAAGCGTGCAGTGGACAGTGGAACATGCGTGTTGCGCCTGAGATCAGTGAAGGGGCCCTCCTGCGAAGCCTCTGCCCGCGGTTGATGTCCAGGCCCAAGGGAAGAACAGGACGCAAAGTGTACGTCACAGCACGTGACGCTGCAAGTCATAAGGCCTGGCCAGACAGAATGCGGCCTGCCGCTGCGACGGACGGCGCAGTGGTGGGCCGGACCAGCCAGCGGCCAGGGACGCCACAGAGGCAACGGCCGGCCGGCCGGCCACAGCGACTCCTGATGCGTCAGCTGTGTTACACTGTGGAAGGGGCAGAAACCCATTATTAAGCTTGCATGCGTAGTGCGATTGTCTTGCGTTAGACGATTTGGAATCTTCACGCGGGACACGTTATCTTTGTGCGAGTATTTTTTTTAATTTTTTTTATTGCAGAAATGAGTAGCTTGCACTAGCGATACGAAATGGCACCAAGAAGAGGAGATGTTGGCTGCACGACATTGATAACAAGAGAGAAAGCTTAGGAGAATACCGTCGTCTGTGTATTGATCGAGAGTCTGACGAAGATAGATTCTTCAAATATTTTCGTATGTCGCGAGAATGTTTCTAGGAAATGCATCGCCTGATAAAAAGGTAGCACCGAGAAGTGCACAACGAACTGGAGAAAGCCAATTGATACAAGGCAGAGACAAGCCGTTTGTTTGAGCTTTTACCGTTTGTGGCCTCTTTGTGCTTGAAATAGAAGTCATATAAATTATTCCATTTCAGTTTTGCTGTATCATATGAAAGATTCGGCGAAAGAAAGTGCTATCCCACAACGTAGTTACGAGTGGAGTGATAAATTTATCTGCAGTGTTTACGAATACAGCAAACGATAGTAACATCTAGTTCCGTATGTCCCGCTAGAGAGAACTTTCTACGTAATAGATTGTTTTGTTTCATTGTATTCATAACATTGTCATTGCATTTAAACAAACATATCTTTGGTCGTTAACTTATCTATTCGCTCTATCGGCATAATTGATTTTAATCTTTTCCAGATACTTGACTGCAGGCGACAGTCACCAGACAACAGCTTTTTCTTTTCGGTTAGGACGTTCAACACTTCCAGATATTGTGAAACAAGTGTGCCAGACAATAAGGACTGTTCTACAGCCCAAGTATTTTCCTACTCCTACAACAGAGATGTGGAAGAAATCTGAAGAAGAATTTATAGAACTGGGGGTTTCCGAACTGCCTTGGAAGCATAGACGGAAAGGCTGTCAGGTTAAAATGCCCAAAGGATAGTGGATCCCAGTTCTTCTGTTACAACAGTTCTTTTCGCTAGTTCTCCTGGCGATCGTTGATCCATACTACCGAGTTTACAGTAGTTGATATTGGAAGTTATGGACGTCACAGTGACAACACTATTCAGCTTTCTATCAAGAGTATATCGAGGACAAATGTATTCTACCTCCAAATCAGGATCGCGTGTATCAAACAAAATGTTGTATTCTCTCACCTCCTCTACAGGTCTTTCTGTGTGCATGCACTACGAATTGCAAGACAAAAACCGCCTCACGCCGCTGCTTCCAGTGTGACCACAGAGCAGTTGAGTGCGCCAACAGAGACAAGCAGCCGCTCCGGCTTGCGGCGAATCTGTAATCTGTGACAACCCGGCGGCGGCCGGTGCGGCAGGCCGGCTGCCGGTGCGTCAGAGCCGCACTCCGTGTGACTGCCGCCGTACAATAACGAGCGATTCAACAGTGCGGCCTGCCGGCTGCGGTTCAAGGCCACAGGCCGGACGGCCAGGCCGCACTCTGTCTGGCCAGGCCTTTACGAATGCTAGCAGCCGTCTCCGGCGGGGAGCGAGCAACTCTTTATGACGAGTTCAATAACTCTGACTTGCGCGTTTTTAATGCACGTGAGCTCTCAATAGCACACAACAAACAAGACCGTTAGTTTAATCGGCATGTTCACTTCCCGTGGGTCCTGCACGGAAACGAACATTCGCGAAGTATTGCGGACAAGCCGCATAGTGTGACGTCACAAGCTCGATGCGCGGCCCGTGTTTATTGTGAGCCTCGGCGGCGGTCGTCTCGCGGCACAACATAAAAACAATGGTTACAGGAGGAAGCATGCCACGACGAACACAGGTCTGCATCAACGCTATGGATACGGACGCTGGCCGTCATTTAAGTTACAAATTTTATGTTGTTTTTTTGTAATGTCTTTTATCTTCGACCAACCACGGATTTTAATTAAGTGCCTCCACAAACAGTATTCTCACAGAGCAGTAGCTCCAGTAACAGTATTACCGCCGAGCAATCAAAAATTATTATTAATCCAACGTGGGGTTTATGTTTTATTCAAATGTGACAAATGTACCTGACGCCTGTCTGCGGTAGCCTTATGAGCTATATTAATAACTTCGATTCTACTGTACCTCTGTGTTATTATGTGGCATGTAAATTTGCTAATAATTGGGCAGGTTACTCTTGTGACCAATACATTGAGATCTGAAGACGGTTCACGTCGAACGGAAACTACTGATTTAAAAAAATTATGCAATTATGACGGGTAACAAGTCCGTTTGAAAAGCAATGATTTCTGGTTTGTTCTCCGAAGACATTATGTCAGTTTTACAAAGCGTGAATAGCATTAAGAAACACAATGATAGTATACTGTGTAACACGGTATACAGGCGCATTTTGTCGGGTGTTTAGGCATGTATTTGCAATTTCGTGTTTGCAGCATGTAGGTGAAGCTAGTCCAAACAAATCCTTCTCATAACGTCTTTCACACGACGCCCAGCGTCGACGGAAAGAGGTGGTCTGTTTCCCGTTGCAAATTATGGTTTTTAAAGTGGTATTTTGGGTTTTCATTCGATAGAGCGGTCCCAAATTAGTCTATGAGTTATTCATTTTATCGATATGTATTAACAGGAACAGTAAGAGACGTAAAAAATCAATACTCTATCAGCGACTGAGCAGCACTTCTGCCCCGATGTAGCAGTCAGCACGGGCCAGGACTGTGGTGTCGCCACTGGAGTAATCGTTATTCCTCGCCCTGTTAATACATATCGATAAAACTAATAACTCACTTGACTAGTGTTGGACCGTTCTCCCGAACAGGCACATAAAATTCCTTTTTAAAAGTCATTAAGTTTATAACGGGAAACAATCAGAGCTTTCCATCGACCCAGGGCGTCGTATGAAAGATGCTGCAAAAATGAAACTGCAAATGTCTGCCGAAATATCAGAGAAAATTGCGTCTGACGACTCTCAGGAGAGATGTCCTGAACTGAGTGAGTTTCAATTATGTCTTCCTCTTTGTTGATTTAGACCTTGACTCGATCCAGATTCCTGAAAATTTCTTACTTGATCAAAAATAAAGCATAAGATGAATGAATAAGTCAACGAATGAATGAATGAATGAATGAATGAAGGAAGGAATCAGTTACAGCTATGGGAGCGTGGTCTCTGTTCACTGAGGACCATCTGCAGGAAGCAGCTGAATGCATCGGGTTCACCAACTCTGTTGCGCAAGCGCCTTACATCATCACCACAGGCCACTGAAAAGAGCCACACAATGCTTGACTAAGAATGAAAAATTTTACTAGAATTTGTGCTCTCGCATAGCGGGTCGTAATTGTGTGATGGTAGAGGATGCAAAGCATTGGACTCCATACTGATTGATGTGTATGCTACCGGCGGACTGGCATCACACGGTACGTATCACCTGTGGCCTCCTATCTGTGAGGGTGAGTTGCGTAAGACGTAACACCCGCTTTATTCCGGGGGCGATTGCACGTATCGGCAAGCGATTTTTGGCGAATCACAGCGGACTATGGGGCACATACGTCGGTACATGCACAATAATATTGTCCGAGATAATGAGGCAAGTACATGTTTTTTTAAATTGGACGCTATACTTTTATTTACCATCATTCTATCGCTGGAGAAGACGCGTATAGTGACGTAACGCATGTTGCTATTGTGATTAAAACTTTGCTTAAAAGAGGGCGGATGAGGATTTACCTACGGTAGTGTAGGCCGTGCATGCTGCATAGACCACGGCAACTCGGCCCGCGGGTCGCGCGAGGCGTGTTTACAGTCTGGAGGCCGCTTCCGACCGCCTCGACCTTCAATCGTACAATATTTCCCAGCGTCTTTTAAGCGTAGTTTGAATCACAACAGCAACATGCGTTACATCACTATACGCGTCTTTTCCAGAGCGTTCGAATGATGGCGAAAAAAGTATAGCGTCCCATTTAAAAAACATGTACTTGCCTCATTATCTCGGACTATATAAACGTTGTGATTATTGTGCATGTACCAAAGTATGTGCCCCGTAGTCGGCATGATTCGCCGAACACCGCTTGTCGATACGTGCAATCTCCCCCGAAATAATGAAGGTGTTACGTCTTATGCCACTCACCCTGTATATCCATGCACCTCACATAGTGTCCGTATTATGGCCGTGCCTCGTGTTCTCTCGTGGATCACGTAGATACCGTAACTATTGGGGAGAGAGTTTGTTTCAGGTACGAAGCTAGTGTATTAACTCTCCTACGGCGGGTTTTTAGTCTTCAGAGCAAATTTCTCTGAAACAACCCCTCTGGCCCTGCCATAGACTTTCTCCCCTTAAAAATAGCTGACATTAGCGTCTATGGCGGCACGTCACAGCTGAGTAATAGAGAGACTTGCGCAGGTCACCCGGTGTTTTGTTTGTAGACAGCTTAAGGGTCGGCTAAGCCGAGCCGACAACAGGGCGTGCTATGCGGCACAAAGGGCGAGGGGCGTCTTCATCCCTAAATCGCATCACGCCCCGCTCGCACCCACCCCCGTCCCCCTTCCACCCGCCGGCCGC
This sequence comes from Schistocerca serialis cubense, assembly GCF_023864345.2. Classification (NCBI taxonomy): domain Eukaryota; kingdom Metazoa; phylum Arthropoda; class Insecta; order Orthoptera; family Acrididae; genus Schistocerca; species Schistocerca serialis. Next base: position 669,356,716 of record NC_064641.1, on the reverse strand, counting down.
GCAGCCGGGTCCTCTTCTGACGGGGTCTTCCCTTTAAAGCCATCCCGCCGCTGTGGCAGCCATCCTTTGTGCTCTTCACTCCTTCTTCTGGCAGGCATAAAACAGCCTTCCCGAACAGACACCTTTGTATGCGTTTCGTAAGGCCTCATACGCCTTGTGTAGGGGTCACATGAAAAACTACTTACGCAGCCGTTTTAACTCTCTTATCTCTTAGTACTTAACTGTTGGAGAGAATGGCAACTGTGCCGGAGTGCTTGCTTCCAGAAGCTAGTTCTGTGACACTTTCATATTCTTAATGCAACCATGTAGTGGCTACATTTTCTGTCTGTTGGTGCAGGATCATCATACATGTGTGTGTGTTACATTGTTTGCTATTGCCAGAGCCTTAACAAAATTTTCATATAAAACGCATTTTTTGCCAAGACATCTTTTCATTTCTTACGTTTTACATTTTTCGTAAATATTTCCATTTTTTAGTGTAACTGTTTCGATGGGATTTTTACTGTCGTTTGATGTACAATGAAGTAAAGAATCTAACATCACCGAAGAAATTATATCATAATTTGAAATACAGCGATCAAAATAAATGTTTCGCACCGCTTCATTGTTGACACTGGACATAATAGGAATCAAAATTTATTTTCTACGTCTACATCTACATACGAGTACATACTCCGCAATCCACCATACGGTGCGTGGCGGAGGGTACCTCGTACCACAACTAGCATCTTTTCCCCCTGTTCCACTCCCAAACAGAACGAGGGAAAAATGATTGCCTATATGCCTCTGTACGAGCCCTAATCTCTCTTATCTTTGTGGTCTTTCTGCGAAATATAAGTTGGCGGCAGTAAAATTGTACTGCAGTCAGCATCAAATGCTGGTTCTCTAAATTATCTCAGCAGCGATTCACGAAAAGAACGCCTCCTTTTCTCTAGAGACTCCCACCCGAGTTCCTGAAGTATTTCCGTAACACTCGCTTGATGATCAAACATACCAGTAACAAATCTAGTAGCCCGCCTCTGAATTTCTTCTATGTCCTCCCTCAATCCGACCTGATAGGGATCCCAAACGCTCGAGCCGTACTCAAGAATAGGTCGTATTAGTGTTTTATAAGCGGTCTCCTTTACAGATGAACCACACCTTCCCAAAATTCTACCAATAAATCGAAGACGACTATCCGCCGTCCCCACAACTGCCATTACATGCTTGTCCCACTTCATATCGCTCTGCAATGTTACGCCCAAATATTTAATCGACGTGACTGTGTCAATCGCTACACTACTAATGGAGTATTCAAACATTACAGGATTCTTTTTCCTTTTTCTCTGCATTAATTTATATTTATCTATATTTAGAGTTAGCTGCCATTCTTTACACCAATCACAAATCCTGTACACGTCATCTTGCATCCTCCTACAGTCACTCAACGACGACACCTGCCCGTACACCACAGCATCATCAGGAAACAACCGCACATTGCTATCCACCCTATCCAAAAGATCATTTATGTAGATAGAAAACAACAGCGGACCTACCACACTTCCCTGGGGGCACTCCAGATGATACCCTCACCTCCGATGAACGCTCACCATCGAGGAAAACGTACTTATAAAAGATTCCACTTCAAACATTACTGTTTCTTCACACTGTTGGCTTGCGAGACTCATTGTTTATGAGACAACTGGCCTTTCTTGTAACTAGCGACACTTTTTAACGCCTTACCTCCACAGTGGCCTCTATGATGTCCTGTAAGGTCTCTGCTGGGGCAGGATGATTGTAGACCGCTCGTTTTAGCACTACCCAGTGCGGTGAATATGGAGGTCATTTCAAGTGACTGATTCTATGCTCCCCAAGGAATGTGGCAACAACATTATGGCGATGGGGGGCGTGAACTGTCGGGCATTAGCGTGAATCTTGTTCCAAAATGTTCACCAAATAGAGTCACAATGCGTTCAAGGATGTCGTCCCGCTACTTCACACCAGTCATCCTTCATGTATTGGCACAAGGAGTGTTCTGTGGCCATACATGATTCCACCCGAAAACATAACTGAATCGCCCTCATAAGAGGGAAGGTCTAAAACAGTTATGGTGTAAATGTTATCCTCGTTGCCTCCACACGCGAATCTCAGTACTGTCAAGTTGAAGACTGATGTGGGTGTCATTAGAACAGAGCTTTGTGTCCCACTGCTGCCTAGTTTACAAAAAGTGGTTTCGCGCCCTTGCGAGATGAGCCGCTCTCAGAATCCAGTTTAGAGAAATACTAAGAGGTCTTCTGGCACGTAGCCCCTGCTCATGGAGCCTATTTCGTATCGTTTGTTTTGACACCTGCACTCCTGTAGCAGTTCGAAACTGCCATAGTAGACGTGTTCATTTCTTCATGGTTTCTGCTTGCTGTTATACGCAGATATCGGTTCTGCACTCGTGCTGAATGTTTCCCGCGGCGACTTCTGTGAAGATCCTCCACGGGTCCTGTTGCTAGAGACACCTTCCAGATTCCAGAGACATAACTTTGACCTTAGCAACACTCTCTACGAAGTCCATCTGCCTCATTCCCTGCTCCATCAAAGTGGCTATACGGAGCCATTGATCCTAGCTTATTGTTCTCCGTATCATCCTGAAGCAACAAAGTCCTCATAATGAGGTACGCAGCGCAAGTATCGCAATGTTTACAAGTGAAAAAGCTGTCACAGAGTGCACATATTGCACACTCCAGTAGAAACATGGGCTTTTCCCGCTGGAAACACATTACAAACAGACCAATGGAACAAATGTCTTTATGTCAGAACGTATTTCTGTACCACAGCGGTCAGTATAAGGGTTTCGGCAATATGCAGCACTTATTTTGACCAAAACATACCCATATACTACAGTATGAATGAAAAAATTAAATGATTATGCGGCACATTGATGGTGTAATAAGTAGCTCATCAATTACTGTACCGAAATTTGGTATTTATGAAGAACTACGTACTATCAAAACAATAGTTCATTGCATTCGTGATTTCCTGACAGAAAGATTACAGTTTGAAGTACCACATGCCCCTCTATCCGCATCCTTCACTGAGGATGACACGGCGGTCGGATGGTCCCAATGGGCCACTTGTGGCCTGAAGACAGAGTGCTACATTACATTTGTCCGTGCTCTTCTCGAGTACTGCTGCACGGTATGGAATCCGAATCAGAAAGGACTGATCGACGACGTCGAAAAGGTTCAAAGAAGGACAGCTCGTTCGCCATTATCGCGGAATAGGGGAGAGAGTACCACGGATATGGTACACGAATTGGGGTAGCAGTCATTAAAATAAACGCGTTTTTCGCTGCTGCACGACCTTGCCATGAAATTTAAATCACCAGCTTTCGCCTCAGAAGGTGAAAATATTTTACTGGCACCCGCTTACATAAGAAGAAGTGAAAATAAGAGCTCCCACGGAAAGATTTAAGCGTTCGTTTCTCACGCGGGCTGTTCGACAGCGGAACGGTAGAGAAGTAGCTGAAAAGTGGTTTGATGAGTCCTCTGCCAGGCAGATTGAGAATTTCAAGTTAATCATGTAAGGTAGCTAAATCAGCAGTTATCGTTTCACTGTGACAGCATACTCTTAAAAAGAAAAGTTGGATTTGCATTTATGATCCAGAAAGTAAGCGTTAGGTCATACATCGAAAGAACCCTTTTTCAGCGAGAGCGAAAAAAATCTCGAACGAGAAAATGAAGATTGAAAGTGATGATGATCGTTTTCTTTTCGATGTTTATCTAGTTATGTATCTTCAATGGCTCCTTGAAGCACAAACTGTATGGAAAGCCTTACTCAACTCTGCTAGCAAATAAGAAAAAAATGACCGGAATTGTGGAAGAACTAGTCATGGGTCCTGCATCAAGACAGCGCACTATGTCATACCGCATTCTCTGTTAAGAAGTGTCTAGTGAACAACAGCATCCCAGTATTAGACTGACCGCCTTATTGCTCTGCCCTAGCACCTTGTGACTTACCTATTCGGCAACGTCATATCTGCATTAAAAAAATGAATAAGGCTTAAGTCAATTGAATCAGTGAAAGAAAGAGTGGCACGCATCATCCTGGAGCTCACAAGGAAGAGTTCCAGCGCCGTTTCCATTAATGGAAAAGTCGCAAGGAAGTTATATAGAGGAGGAAGAAATAACTAAATACGTAATTTTCTGGAATAAAATGTTTTACAGCAATAATCCCTTTTATTTTAGTCACACCTCGTATTTATATACTACCCAAGAAACCCTGTAATTGTCTCTCATTGCGAAGCATAGGTTTGAAATCTAGCTCAGAGGTGCCTACAATATTTCTCCGTAATGGTGCAAAAGCGTGGCACCCTGCGACGTCAGCCTTGGGTTCGGTGGCGCCTCAAACAGCAAAGTGTCTAAACATGCGGAAAAAAACACCAGAGCCCAGATGTTCATGTGTACTGTAAGGTGCGTAATTGTTAACGCCCCTGCTAACTAGGTCATAACCGTGACATCCAGCGTTGCAATCAGTTTTCTTATGGGTGACCGATGCAAACATTTGAGACACACCGCCGCTCAAGATTTACACGAGAAGCCTTCAGGAAATGGCATAAATGATATCAATTAAACCGCCCCTTTCCTTGGAGCATTGGTTCTGACACATTTGGAGATCTAAAACTGCAGTTCGCAGTGCACTGAACAACAGTTCGACGTTCTTGACAAAATTCGACACTCCTCACATTGTCTGGATGATACAACCCTACTCTAAAGACGTTGAAAGGTCTCTGTTGGATTCCTTTCATGTTAATTTCTTAATCATTTATGGCATACATTCCACTTCTCAATTTACTGTGGTGTTTCTGACACTATCTGTGAGGAGACTGAGCAGTGCAACATGCTACTTTTACACATAAACAAGAACGATCTGTCACACTACTACACTTTAAAACACAGTTGATATGTAATTCATGTCACACAGTCTCATATGGAACCTACATCCGTTTTCTTATATAGTGTATATGATAAGATACTGTCATCCCTTTTCCCTTCTGTGTGAAAGGATGAATGAGCAAATGTATTTCTAGTTGCATGCTTGATGGTAACAGACAAGCCTGTCTGATAAAGAACAGTAGGACCAACGTCGGAACAGGTAGCTACGTTTCCTAAAAGCAGAGAGGTTTCTATTCCAAGTATGGTCCTGTCCGTCCCTTGTCATTTTGGTATAGGAAGCTGCCTCTCTCGTCACTTCCGTTTGTATCTGTGAAGCACCCTTGGTAGGTGCACACGGCAGTCTGTCCGCGGCGAGCGTCTAAAGTGGCAAGATCTCCGGCTAAGCGTGTCTCTGCTAAGTCCGTAGGACAATGGATTTCTTACGTTCAGCCTAACTGAAAATTTAATCACCTTTATTTCAGGTTTAGATCTAAAATATCTTATGTTATCTTAAATTGCGTGCCTCAGCGATACAGATGGCCATACCGTAGGTGCAACCACAACGGAGGGATATCTGTTGAGAGGCCAGACAAACACATGGTTCCTGAAGAGGGGCAGCAGTCTTTTCAGTAGTTGCAGGGGCAGCAGTCTGGATGATTGACTGATCTGGCCTTGTAACACTAACCAAAACGGACTTGCTGTGATGGTACTGTGAACAGCTGAAAGTAAGGGGAAACTACGGCTGTAATTTTTCCCAAGGGCATGCAGCTTTACTGTATGGTTAAATGATGATGGCGTCCTCTTGGATAAAATATTCCGGAGGTAAAATAGTCCCCCATTCGGATATGCGGGCAGGGACTACTCAAGAGGATGTCATTATCAGGAAAAAAAACTGGCATACTACGGATCGGAACGTGAAATGTCAGATCCCTTAATCGGGCAGGTAGGTTAGAAAATTTAAAAAGGGAAATGGATAGGTTAATGTTAGATATAGTGGGAATTAGTGAAGTTCGGTGGCAGGAGGAACAAGACTTTTGGTCAGGTAAATACAGGGTCATAAATACAAAATCAAATAGGGGTAATGCAGGAGTAGCTTTAATAATGAATACAAAAATAGGAGTGCGGGTAAGGTACTACAAAATGCATAGTGAACGCATTATTATGGCCAAGATAGACACGAAGCCCATGCCTAATACAGTAGTACAAGTTTACGTGCCAACTAGCTCTGCAGATGATTAAGAAATTGATGAAATGTGTGATGAGATAAAAGAAATTATTCAGGTAGTGAAGGGAGACGAAAATTTAATAGTCATGGGTGACTGGAATTCGAGAGTAGGAAAAGAAAGAGAAGGAAATGTAGTAGATGAATATGGATTGGAGCTAAGAAATGAAAGAGGAAGCCGCATGGTAGACTTTTGCACAGAGCATAACTTAATCATAGCTAACACTTGGTTCAAGAGTCATGAATCAAGGTTGTATACATGGAAGAATCCTGGAGATACTGGAAGGTATCAGATAGATTATATAAAGGTAAGACAGAGATTTAGGAACCAGGTTTAAAATTGTAAGACATTTCCAGGGGCGGATGTGGACTCTGACCACAATCTATTGGTTATGAACTGTAGATTAAAACTGAACAAACTGCAAAAAGGTGGGAATTTAAGTAGACGGGACCTGGATAAACTGAAAGAACCAGAGGTTGTAGAGAGTTTCAGGGAGAGCATAAGGGAACAACTGACAAGAATGGGGGAAAGAAGCACAGTACAAGAAGAATGGGTAGCTCTGAGGGATGAAGTAGTGAAGGCAGCAGAGGATCAAGTAAGTAAAAAGACGAGGGCTAGTAGATATCCTTGGGTAACAGAAGATATATTGAATTTAACTGATGAAAGGAGAAAATATAAAAATGCAGTTAATGAAGCAGGCAAAAAGGAATACAAACGTCTCAAAAATGAGATCGACACCGAAGTGCAAAATGGCTAAGCAGGGATGGGTAGAGGACAAATGTAAGGACGAAGAAGCTTATCTCACTAGGGGTAAGATAGATACTGCCTACAGGAAAATTAAAGAGACCTTTGGAGAAAAGAGAACCACTTGTATGAATATCAAGGGCTCAGATGGAAACCCAGTTCTAAGCAAAGAAGAGAAAGCAGGAGGGTGGAAGGAGTATATAGAGGGTCTTTACAAGGGCGATGTACTTGAGGACTATATTATGGAAATGGAAGAGGATGTAGATGAAGATGTTGTTGTTGTTGTTGGGATGTTTAAAGGGGACTAAACAGCTAAGGTCATCAGTCCCGATGAAGATGAAATGGTAGACACGATACTGCGTGAAGAGTTTGACAGAGCACTGAAAGACCTGAGTCGAAATAAGGCCCCAGGAGTAAACAACATTCCATTAGAACTACTGACGGCCTTGGGAGAGCCAGTCCTGACAAAACTCTACCATCTGGTGAGCAAGATGTATGAGACAGGTGAAATACCCTCAGACTTCAAGAAGAATATAATAATTCCAATCCCAAAGAAAGCAGGTGTTGACAGATGTGAAAATTACCGAACTATCAGTTTAATAAGTCACAGCTGCGAAATACTAACACGAATTTTTTACAGACGAATGGAAAAAATGGTAGAAGCCGACCTCGGGGAAGATCAGTTTGGATTCCGTAGAAATATTGGAACACCTTACGACTTATCTTAGAAGAAAGATTAAGGAAAGGCAAACCTACGTTTCTAGCATTTGTCGACTTAGAGAAAGACTTTGACAATGTTGAGTGGAATATTCTCTTGCAAATTCTAAAGGTGGCAGGGGTAAAATACAGGGAGCGAAAGGCTATTTACAATTTGTACAGAAAACAGATGGCAGTTATAAGAGTCGAGGGGTATGAATGGGAAGCAGTGGTTGGGAAGGGAGTAAGACAGGGTTGTAGCCTCTCCCCGATGTTGATCAATGTGTATACTGAGCAAGCAGTAAAGGAAACAAAAGAAAAATTCGGAGTAGGTATTAAAATCCATGGAGAAGAATTAAAAACTTTGAGGTTCGCCGATGACACTGTAATTCTATCAGAGACAGCAAAGGACTTGGAAGAGCAGTTGAACGGAATGGACAGTGTCTTAAAAGGAGGATATAAGATGAACATCAACAAAAGCAAAACGAGGATAATGGAATGTAGTCGAATTAAGTCGGGTGATTGTGAGGGAGTTAGATTAGGAAATGAGACGCTTAAAGTAGTAAATGAGTTTTGCTATTTGGGGATCAAAATAACTTATGATGGTCGAAGTAGAGAGGATATAAAATGTAGACTGGCAAGGAAAGCGTTTCTGAAGAAGAGGAATATGTTAACATCGAGTATAGATTTGTCAGGAAGTCGTTTCTGAAAGTATTTGTATGGTGTGTAGCCATGTATGGAAGTGAAACATGGACAAGAAGAGAATAGAAGCATTCGAAATGCGGTGCTACAGAAGAATGCTGAAGATTGAAGATTAGATGGGTAGATCACATAACTAATGATGATGTATTGGTTCAAAAATGGTTCAAATGGCTCTGAGCACTATGGGACTTAACATCTGTGGTCATCAGTCTCCTAGAACTTAGAACTACTTAAACCTAACTAACCTAAGGACATCACACACATCCATGCCCGAGGCAAGATTCGAACCTGCGACCGTAGCAGTCGCGAGGTTAAGAACTGAAGAACCTAGAACCGCTCAGTCAGAACGGTCGGCAATAGTGGTGAGTTTTGTTGCCAATGTGACATCATTAACCCACCTTACAGCTCTCATGGAATTCCGTGCTGTGGAATTCTTTCCGCATGTGTCGATAAAACAAAATACAATATCCTCCCAGACAAACAACATCCCGAAACGATATCTGCATGGAAAATGGTTCAAATGGCTCTGAGCAGGATTCGAACCTGCGACCGTAGCGGTCACGCGGTTCCACACTGAAGCGCTTAGAACCGCACGGCCACACCGGCCGGCGATGATGTATTGAATAGAATTGGGGAGAAGAGGAGTTTGTGGCACAGCTTGACCAAAATAAGGGACCGGTTAGTAGGATATGTTCTGAGGCATCAAGGGATCACATATTTAGCATTGGAGGGCAGCGTGGGGGGTAAAAATTGTAGAGGGAGACCAAGAGATTAATACACTAAGCAGATTCAGAAGGATGTAGGTTGTAGTAAGTACTGGAAGATGAAGCAGCTTGCACAGGATAGGGTAGCATGGAGAGCTGCATCAAACCAGTCTCAGGACTGAAGACCACAACAACAACATCTTAAATTACAACGCCGTGTAATTAGAGTGTGAAGTTCAGAATATCTTCCAGTAGTTGTTTTGTCACTACTTTGTGAATGAAGCGGAACCACGCGTTGATGATCTGTAACTCTAACTAAGATCATCAATCTTAAATGCGAATGTGCGTGAGATTATAACGTCTCGTCTTGACAATATTTTTCAATATAGCAATTTTTCTTTATGTGCAACCCGCGTGGGGTGTACTTTGTGAGACCAGTACTTATACAATTGTTTGACCTATCAGGTTAATAGTAGGACGATAGTAACAAATTCGAGGTTTTTCTTTTGTAAATTGTGTTCCGATGTAATTTGTTATAATTATCAAAATTATTGTGGAGTTACACTCTTTGTGTAAACCATGCTGACCACGTGAAGCATGTGGTGTAGGCATCAAAGTAGCCCTCAGCCATTCTTTTCGGGAAGATTTCATAGAGAGTTTGTATGAATTTAGTATACCAGTGTGTGGTAATTTCATGACGGACAGGATTGCGCTACGAACGTAACTTCTTTGGGTGAAATTGAGTCGGTTGGTTGTGGTTAATTTCCTCTTGCAAATGTTTCAACGTTCTTCATGTGTTATTTTATGAATCCAGTGTTGTATGCAGTCTCCAAATCTTGACTACATATTTGATGTGTTCCGTAAGATTACAAACTCACAATCCTAAATAAGGCACCACTTTAGTTATGAATGAAATTTTAACTGAACAATGATCAATGTTAAAATAAATGTCCAAATAGAAACTGATTTATTTCTCTTTATTTAATATATGTTATAATTAAGGTTACTCTGGTTGGGATTTCGGTAAGCTAGTCTGGATACCTGGTGAAACAGATGCTCAGTAATGCAAGGTTAACTTCCCCAGATACCTCACAGCTTTTAACCCGCTTTTATTGTCTTGAATATCAGCACCGCTTTCAGAACAACTTAATGCATCAACTTTACAACGTCATGGGACTGCAAGCCCATTGAAAGTGATCTGACCTCTTTGGTGTGTAGTGCGAAAGCAACTTTTTGCTCTGATGCACCGTGTGGAACCACTACGGACCATTAAAAATTACTCGACGAAATATGATCGTTATCCAAAGCAGCAAAGGGCAGGCAACCCCAGTCAAGGCGTGTCGAAGGGCTCGCCTGCCCTCAGGCGCTAGTGCAGCAGCAAGATACGTATCACTCAGCTGAAAGGGTGTTTTTGTCTCCTACAGGTACATTTTTGGCGTTTTAAAGTAGTGTGCTCGGGTGGCTCCGAGTGTGTTGCCGAACGGAGAGTTCTCAGATTGAACCGTTGCCGTTTAATTCATGCACACATCAATATTGTACCCGCTTGTGATCAAACTACAGGAGAATGCCAGTCAGGATGTGTAAAAAAGCATAAATAACCTACGCTGCATTGGGTACTGCTCAAATTTCGTCACGAGCTTTCGAATCATGCGCTGTTATTCCACTGGGTATAGTAGAGCAAAAAATTGCGTTCGCACCAAATACCAAAAGGGTCAGATCGCGTTCAATGTGGCTAGCCCCAAGATGTCCTTAAAGTACTGTTGAATCGTCTAGAGGGTGTCAGTAGTGTCGAATACTGTGAAGGCTGTCAAGCTGTTTTTCATCTCACTGTGAGCTGTCGTTTGTGACCTCTAAATGTTTGAGAATGAACGCCCCAAGAGTAGGAGTGGTTTCACTGACGCCGTTTATGCCAGCTCCTAAGGGAGTTTCGTGTCTATTCTGAGTGACGGTGAACATGAAATATTTCTTCGGTCATCCATAAAAAAAACTGAGTGATTCCAGTGCTGGATGTAGCGGATCTGAACCCACAGCACAGGCGTCTAAATGAGCGGCAAAATGTGAGTAAGAGGGAGTATGATGGCCTTCTAAACGAGTGACACGTCCGCGATGGGTTTGGGCAGAATTGTGGTGAAATTTTGTGTCAGTGTGACACTTTAACCAGGCTTACACCTCACAGGGAGCGAAAGGCTATTTACAATTTGTGCAGAAACCAGATGGCAGTTATAAGAGTCGAGGGACATGAAAGGGAAGCAGTGGTTGGGAAGGGAGTGAGACAGGGTTGCAGCTTCTCCTCAATGGTATTCAATCTGTATATTGAGCAAGCAGTAAAGGAAACAAAAGAAAAGTTCGGAGCAGGCATTAAAATCCATGGCGAAGAAATAAAAACTCTGAGGTTCGCCGAGGACATTGTAATTCTGTTACAGACAGCAAAGGACTTGGAAGAGCAGTTGAACGGAATGGACAGTGTCTTTAAAGGAAGATATAAGATGAACATCAACAAAAGCAAAACGAGGATAATGGAATGTAGTCTAATTAAGTCGGGTGATGCTGAGGGAATTAGATTGGGAAATGAGACACTTAAATTAGTAAAGGAGATTTGCTATTTGGGGAGCAAAATAACTGATGATGGTCGAAGTAGAGAGGATATAATATGTAGACAGGCAATGGCAAGGAAAGCGTTTCTGAAGAAGAGAAATTTGTTAACATCGAGTATAGATTTAAGTGTCAGGAAGTCGTTTCTGAAAGTATTTGTATGGAATGTAGCCATGTATGGAAGTGAAATGTGGACGATAAATAGTTTGGACACGAAGACAATAGAAGCTTTCGAAATGTGGTGCTACAGAAGAATGCTGAAGATTAGATGGGTAGATCACATAGCTAATGGGGAGGTATTGAATAGAATTGGGGAGGAGTTTTTGGCACAACTTGACAAGACGAAGGGATCGGTTAGTAGGACATGTTCTGAGGCATCAAGGGATCACAAATTTAGCATTGGAGGGCAGCGTGGAAGGCAAAAATTGTAGAGGGAGACAAAGAGATGAATACACTAAGCAGATCCAGAAGGATGTAGGTTGCAGTAAGTACTGGGAGATGAAGAAGCTTGCACAGGGTAGAGTAGCATGGAGAGCTGCATCAAACCAGTCTCAGGACTGAAGACCACAACAACAACAACAACACCTCACATAAAGTTCTGAACCATGGAATAATTTTTTTTTACATATTTCAGCACCTTGCTGTTTCAAGCATCGTAGAGCCTAAGGGTGACGACGCATGGTGCCATGATTTTGTACTATTAGAGAGGGAGGTTGTAAGCACAAGTACAATTTTTTAATTTTTGAATAGTTTAGTTGCATCTATTACATTTTAAGTCATATGTATTCCTAAATTACTGTAATTATTTTCCTGTTGCTGTTTCTAATTTGATTTGAACTGCGCCCTTTATTTTAATGGTCTTTTTTTCCTTTTTCTCTGTATGTTATTGATTTTATTTCCAGTATGAATTAGACGGTTATGCAGCTGCTTCAGTTTGGCTCTCTCGGTATGAATCACAATAAAAGACTAAAAATGATTATTATTGGCTGGCTCCATCCTGTTTCAGACAGTCTTAAAGACTTGGGTTCACTGAATGTCAGTGTTTCAGAAAGAGGAGGCTGCCATCCCGATCTATGTGGCAGTTTTCATCTGACCACCTCTTCTGCCGCAGTCCCAGAGCGTCCCCTTACAGACGGTATAATTACAAACTTCCGCGATGTCTCTGTTATATAACACTGTCAGTCCCGGAAACAGACTGGAAGGGGTGGGGAAGTGGTGGCTCGCAGATCGATGAAACACAAAGGAAACACTGGACGGGAGCGAGGGCTCCGGACTGTCTCACGAGAAGACGGACCGTTGCGCGATTTCTTGTAAGAAGGGAGAGAAGCGAATTTGGTTAGAGTTTAATACGTCGGCTTATTCAATATCACTATAAACCTCAAGCGGACAAACGTAAGTGGAGGAAATTATTGAATTATGTTTGAGGAAAGATTCTTTCACTCACTGGTGCTTCGAATAATCAACGTAAATGGATTTGAACCTAACACTCTCCCCCCCCCCCCTCCCCCACTTCCCAGAATGTGTCAATACGAGTCTATTGTCTTAACCACTAAAATTTTTGCCATAAACTGAAGGGCTGACAGTACAGATCGCGACAAACGTCAAAACCTACTACTTTGACGAGCGCACACCATACGATGTAGTTTTTCCAGGGGTGTAACGACACAGAAACCACGACGAACGAGACTGAGAGACTGAAATAACTTTTTGGGTGTATAGTTATTCATCTTAGACCTAAATCAGAATATGAAAGATCCTCATTGAAAGAAAATACACTGACAGAAGGGAAACTGCAACATCAAGAAAGATTTGTGCGACATAATCGGAAGTTGGTAAGCGTGTTTCTACATCTGAATGAAGGCGTCTGTTCAAATTTCGTGCCAGTCACGTAAGAGTAGCTGTAGTAGCGCCACTATGACGACGCAAATCAGGTTAGATTTAAATACACGCTGTAACGGGCGTGAAAGTTGGTTATCTTTGAGATTGAAGATGCTGAGTTGATGTTAGTCAAGAATGCTTTTACGGCGACAAAGACACCATAATCAACAACTCACCGAGTTTGAACAATGTCGTACAATACGGCTACGACAAGCTGGATATTTCTTCTGCGATTCCGCAGAAAGACGGCACAAATTAAGCGTCTGTACAGTGGTGATGACGAGAACGTACGGCTGCAAGAAGCCCGGGCTCCGGATGGCCGCGTGACACTATCGGGAAGGACGACCATCGTGGCCACCGCGGAGCTCTGGCGCATCATACTGGATCTGCATCAGCAATTCAAGCAGCAGATGGCAGCACAATGACACAACAAACTGTTACAAATCGATTACTTCGAGGACAGCACCGAACCAGACGCCCTGTAGCAGGCGTTCTACTGACCCAAAACCACCACTCTTTCTACTTCAGTGGTGCCAAGCGATAGCTCATTGGAGGGCAGGGCGGAAGTTCATTGTGTTTTCTAAAGAAAGCTGGTTTTACCTCGGTGGCACTGATGGTTGGTGTTGGATAGGAGGAGGAGAGTCGAGAGCCTGCAATCGGCCTGTCTGCGGCATACAGACGTTGCACCTACAACTGGACTTTTGGACTGGGGTGCGATTTCGTACGATAGCATGAGCACAAACCCTGACTGAAAAATTGTAAGTCAGTCTGGTGATACGACCTCTTGTGCTGTCATTCGTAAATAGCATTTCCAGATCTTTTTATCGCAACAGGATATCGTTCGCCCACATACCGCTGTTGTAACCCAATGTGGTCTACAGAGAGTTGACATGTTCTCTTGACTTGCTCGATCAACAGATCTGTCTCCAGTCGAGCACATATGGGACATCATCGGACGCCAACTCCAGCGACGTCCACAGACAGCATTAACTGTCCCTGTATTGACCAACCAAGTGCAACAGGTGTGGAACTCTATCCCACAAACTGACATCAGAGACCTGTACAACAGATGCATACATATTTGCATTCAACATTCTGGAGTTCCCACTGGTTATTAAAGTATCAGCATTTCTGGAACCGCAAGACCGCTACGGTCGCAGGTTCGAATCCTGCCTCGGGCATGGATGTTTGTGATGTCCTTAGGTTAGTTAGGTTTAACTAGTTCTAAGTTCTAGGGGACTAATGACCTCAGCAGTTGAGTCCCATAGTGCTCAGAGCCATTTGAACCATTTTGTATCAGCATTTCACGTTTGGAATGGCTTATCTCGCTCTTACATTAATCTGTGATTTTGAATTGTTAATCACTCAAATATGTTACGTTGGCAAATGTATTCCCGAAATTTCATTACTCAAAATTACTCATTTTCTGGCGTTGCGATTGTTTCCCGTCATAGTGTAAGAAGGGCTTATGGTGAACTGACTTACAGTACTGTACGAAAGACAGGATTATAATCTCCCGACCTAATGCTATAGCCAAACAACGATGGGTATAATTTACCTCGCTTTCCTTCTCGTTTTTATTTAACATTAAATTGCAGTGTTTTACTCTAATGTCTAAATACCAGCGTTTATTTACTTTATTGCTTTACTGTGTTATTTGCCTGCATCCATACTCTCAAAAACCATTGTGAAATGCATGGCAAGGGGTTCTTCCAATTTCACTGTCGTACGGAGTGCTGGAAGAACGCCCGCTCAGATGCCTCTGAGCGCATTGTTATTAGCGTAACGTTGTGTTCACGTTCGCTAATCGTTCGTGATGTTTTGTATGTACCCTTTTGCGGGGTACTTATGTCTATCCTAAAGCACCTCCTCGTGTTTTTCATTACTGCCGTGAAGTTGTCGGGCGGGTCATGTGATCATTCGTGCTACTTTTCTTTGCATGCGTTAACGACCCCGTCTCAGTCCATTTTGGTAAAGATATCTCACATTTGAGCAGTATTTCGGATTAGCCACCCGAGTATTTTGTAAGCAATTTCCTTTGCGAAAGGACTGAATTATATCAGTAGTCTACCAGTCAACCAAAGGTTGCCGCTTGCTTTACCTGCGATAGAACCTACATATCATGTCTCTTTAATTGTTACAAGGAGGTATTTGTATTAGTTAAATGGATCTGGGACACTTCTCTTATGTCTGAAAATTTAAAAGAACTATGAATGTTTTTATCACTTTGAAATATTATCAATA
The DNA here is from genome assembly GCF_023864345.2 of Schistocerca serialis cubense. Classification (NCBI taxonomy): domain Eukaryota; kingdom Metazoa; phylum Arthropoda; class Insecta; order Orthoptera; family Acrididae; genus Schistocerca; species Schistocerca serialis. The sequence continues at coordinate 669,341,032 of NC_064641.1, read as the reverse complement.
GTTGTTTGTGTATTTGTGCATTTTTTAAGACGGTACATTATGAATAACTGCGTCTCTTAAGATTCTTAAAATAAGTAATTTTCCTACATACGATGTAATTTTATTTTGAAACTAATACTTTATTTCACTGCTTGTAATTGCCACAGTCCACCCTTCTGAACGTTATAAAGCTACATGTCATCAAAAATACCTCCTAAGGGGAGAAAAAAAAAAACGCATCGTGAAGGAATTATCCGAATGGGTCGAAAATCGGTAGATGTGGTGTACATGTGGAGACAAATGAATTATTTTAATTTCGTGAAAATCAGATGATGTATTAAAAAGAAATAGCTACACAAATTGAGCAAGTCAATTACGTGTTGGTCCACAAATGGCCGTTAGGGAAAATGTTAAACAGCTCCCACAAATCAGCAATATTTAGGCTTACGTTCGAATAAAAATCGTGTGAAGAATAGAAGTTATGATCAAAATATTCCAGTATCGTTGCTTTTCTCTGAACGCTGTCCTACACTGATAGATTTTCTAGACGTCCTCCTGAGGTATATCGTGCCAAATTCTGTCCAGTTGGAGCGTTATATCGTCGAAACTCAGAACTGGTTGTAAGGCCCTGCCCAAATGCTCCATACCGCGTCAAGGGGGGAGGGGGGGGGACCCGGTGACCTTACTGGCCGTGGTAGGATTTGGCAAGCACGAAGATCAAGCAGCAGAAACTATCGCCGTGTGTGGGTGGGTAATTATCTCCCTGAAATGTAAGCCCAGGATGGCTTACTATTAAGGCCAATAAAATGGGACGCGCTGCAAGGATGCAGATGATGACAACCAAAGGTGTACTGCTCTGAAAAGAAATGGTCCCCAGACCATCACTACTGGTAAAACGTAAATGTATGCGTCGTGTGACTAGGGCCTCCCGTCGGGTAGACCGTTCGCCGGGTGCAAGTCTTTCGATTTGATGCCACTTCGGCGACTTGCGCGTCGATGGAATAAAATGATGATGATTAGAACAACACAACACCCAGTCCCTGAGCGGTGAAAATATCCTACCCAACTGGGAATCGAACCCGGGCCCTTAGGATTGACATTCTGTCAGGCTTACCACTTTTTTTTCTTTCCATTTTGTTCGTTGTTGATCGTTCTGTTTGGTTGTTGCGGACGTCACATGACATTCGTTCAAGTTCGTTTGCTGATCCTTCCACTCAGTTTTTTTTATTCAGAGGCCGAGCAGCCAACACTCTAACCGAACACGCTGAGCTACCGTGCCGGCACCACTCAGCTACCGGGAGCGGACATCACTACTGGTTGTCGACGCTTATGGAGGGCGACAGTCTGATTGGCATGGAACGAACACACATACATTGTCTGTGAGAGGGAACTAAACAAAATCAATGGGGAAAGTTGCCTAATAAGCAGGATACCTGGGTTCGAATGCAGGTCTGGCACAAATTTTTAACTTCCCCGTTGATTTCAATCAATGCCCGCTGGCAGCCAATGTCTGTAATTCCTTTGTGTCTTCATCTTCGTAACAAGAAGATCGTACATAACATCGAAGTCATTTAGGTATATACAACATTACCTATTTAAAACTATGAAATTACTTTTCATTAAGTTTAAAAACTGTGTAATCTGTTAGCTGAAGAGTGGCAATTTGTCCGCTGCTAGCGTACCCTCTCTAAGTGGAATATAAATAAGTGTTAAATAAAAAATAATAAATCCCACAAGGTGTCCATTTTTCTGCTCAATCTAGTGGCATCAACATCTCTTGCTTATTCTGTCTGTTATTCATAAAACCGTGTTACGTCCCTCGTTTCTATTTGGGGTTAGCATTGTGAAGTTGGGTTGGGGGGGGGGGGTTGGGTTGTTTGGGAAGGAGACCAGACAGCGAGGTCATCGGTCTCATCGGATTAGGGAAGGACGGGGAAGGAAGTCGGCCGTGCCCTTTCAAAGGAACCATCCCGGCATTTGCCTGGAGCGATTTAGGAAATCACGGAAAACCTAAATCAGGATGGCCGGACGCGGGACTGAACCGTCGTCCTCCCGAATGCGAGTCCAGTGTTTAACCACTACGCCACCTCGTTCGGTAGCATTGTGAAGTGCTTATTGTGCTGCTGTACGTCACATCTTCTTACAACTGATGTCTTTTTTCGGTAAACTGCAGCAGAGTTGCCCCAGGAATTTCACTTTGTACAGTTTCTGTATTGTGGATTTTGCTGAACAAACGCTGTCGGTTTGACAAAATAACAGATACGTGATTGAAAAATATACGAGTCTTTCTTCTTTTCCTTAAGAAGGGTTGGCTATTATGTGAATTTTGTTATAGAAGTTTGCTCTGTTAACAAAAGTAACGGTGTTCTCTTTCAAGGGAACTGCTATGTTCTTTACTACCAGAAAATTAACGTCGGTGATGTTAGCCAAGAATTCGAAAACAAATAATACACGAGAACAATAAAAGTTGACGTAACGTTACAGCTAACTTCGTCTTGAAGAAAAGAAAGCATTAAACGCCCTAAGCGCCATGACTCGATCTCTCAAAGAATACATGTAATTGAAAGGTACAGTGAAAGAAAGGAAGGTTAGAGTTTAGCGTCTCGTGGACGAGTTCGACTGGTATCACAAACTCAGTGGAAAGAAATAAACTGCGTCTTTTTCAGAGGAATGATCTCGGCGCTTGCCTTAACGGTTTGGAGAAACTATTGAAAATCTGCATCTGCTTGGCAGGATAGTGATCTGCAGCGCCGTTCTCCCAGAGGCGAGTCTGATGTCTTCCAACTGCGCCACCTCCACAGTTAATACGAAAATGTGAAACAGAACTGCTAGGCCCAATTCTCACTGAAATGGCTTGCCGCGGACGCCTGGCGACGTCGAGTCAAGGACGTGGCACGTTAGACTTGAGAATATCACACTAAAGTGGCGCTGTCAGAGGGACGGGGAACGGTCGCGCTGCCAATGGATCAGAAGAAGCCTCTGAGCCGTGGTCGGCTAGCGCTGACGCCGTTTTTCTTTTTTCTTCCTTTTTTTTTCATTTTGTCACCATCGAGTGGCGTCTTATTGCTCCCTCAGTTACTACCTGAATGAGTTGCTCACTTGCCTCCATCAGTGGTAGCAGCAGCGTTTATCGATACTAGTACTACTGTACATTCTTTGGTGTGGCCGCTATGTTTCCGTGTCATGGAGTGTCTGAGGCAGTGGGTCCATTTTGATGGAGCAGCGAGGTAGTCTCCACGGCATGAGGTCAGGCCGGGGCCGCTGGTGGCATGCACTCGGGGTCGTCGTTGTGTGTCACTAGCTGCGAGAACTGCAAAGTTCGTCGCCTACCACACCTGCATACTGGAGTTGAGTAATCAGTGAACCCGTTATGAAATCTCATCTGCTATGACATCTCTTCGTTGACTGCTGGTTGTTGCTTCCTAGGCTGTTCCCACAAGCAGCAACGTGATGGTGGGCACGCGTCGGCAAAAGTTTGCAGCCGTCTCCCTTTATGACGTTTAACTTTTGAAATGATTATAATTTGTTAGTGAAGTGCACAAACGGTATCTTCTACCTTGTGGACTTTAACGTTCCAGTGAGCTGCCCAGGTCGTTGGCATAGTTGTCTGGCAGTGTGTTTTCCTCACCGTGTTGATGCAGTCTGGCACAGCGTGCAGTTTGACAGCTTGATATTGTTCTCCCATTTTCTTTGAGTGTGCCTTGACTGTGTTTAGACGCCAGTTATTAAGACATAGTCCTGCTGCGATCCCCATCCTCGCTGATATTTTTGGTTGTCGTGTCGTTGGTCGTGTGGAAGAAATTGATTAGGTTGTTGGTTGGTTCTTCAGCCATCCCTAGGTTGTGCTGCCACTTGATTATTTAGTGTATCGCTTGGCTGCCTGTCTCACCTACACTGTTGTTGTAGTTTCCTCCCCACACTGACCCTTGGAACACTTCGGTTGTTTGTGATTGTGATTGTGATTTTCTTTTGTCGCAAGTACTGTGCCAGACCTTCAGCCGTGTATTAAGTTTGTCTGTTCTATGTTCAGTACATGGCCTTCAGCCGAACCTTATGTGAAGTAATTTAAGATTAGGCCTTCAGCTGTGTTTTATTTAAAATTCTTGTTTGCTCTGTATTTAGTCCTCCAGCCGCATTTGTTTTAAAATTTTTACCTTCCAGCCATAATGTGTAAATTCCTGTTTGTAAGGGTTCACTTTAATTATCTTGAATTCTTAAAATGGCCTTCAGCTGTAGTATGTAAATGCTTATCTTAAGGTTTGTCTTTAATTAATTTTGAATAATTGTTTGGGCCTTCAGCCATAAAGATATTTCAAGTTTACTTAAGATGGTTTTCTGTTGTACTGCGTAAATGATTGCCTTAAAAGGTTGCCTTTTATTATTTTGAAATATTATTGGGCTTTCAGCCGAGGAATTAATTTAAATTTTCCTTAATATGTCTCTTAGCCGAAATTGGTAAATGCTTGTCTTTTAAAAAATTTCCTTTGCTGATCTAAAATATTATTTGGGCCTTTATTCGAGAAGATATTTTAATTGTACTTAAGTAAGCCTGTCAGCCGTTTGCCTAAATCTATGTGTTTTAAAATGAATTATTTAAACTTTATTATTGAGAAGTTACTTGAGCCCTCAGCCGTCAATTGATCCTTGTTGTTTCAAAGAGAAAACTATACATTGGTTTTCGAGGAATAAAGTTGTGTGTTCTTGTGTAGCTAACAGTAACTGATCTTGGCCCCTTTCCACAACCAGATCGTCTCTGTCCTGCAAAACCAGATTTCAGCTTTCTTCATCAAATGGCTCTGATCACTATGGGACTCAACTGCTGAGGTCATTAGTCCCCTAGAACTTAGAACTAGTTAAACCTAACTAACCTAAGGACAACACAAACATCCATGCCCGAGGGAGGATTCGAACCTGCGACCGTAGCGGTCTTGCGGTTCCAGACTGCAGCGCCTTTAACCGCACGGCCACTTCGGCCGGCGCTTTCTTCATCAACGATACTCATGTCGTAAAAGTTTAGCTGCGAAGATGATGTTGGGTACATGAGTAACTGTAGAATAAAGGGTAGAAATATGGCATATTCGACGTAACGAAAGAACTCAACATGTATCCCGAAGTTTGCAGCACTTTTATAGAAGGTCTCAAGACAGTTTTTATATCGCGTTAGGCAAAGTGAAGGACAGCATTCAGAGAAAAGCAATGATACTGAAATGTTTTGATCGTAACTTCTATTGTTCATATGATTTTCATTTGAACGTAAGTCTAAATATTGCTGATTTTGCGGGAGAAGTTCAATATTTTGCTGACCCTTTTCCAAAATTCTTGCTGCAGCAGACCAAAAATTCATCGTTACGGTGTACAATTTCCTACTATGTGATAGAGATTTTGCCCCCCTAGAGAGGAGAAACAATAATCATTGCCAACACGAGGGACAACGATTTCCTTCTGTGCGAGAGGGAACCAAAGAATTTCAGGGATCTTAGTGCAGTAGACCACGGTTTGCACAGCCGATCATAGAAAATAAATGGATATGGCTGGCTGGATATTTCATCTGACAACTTCACTGTAGTAGGGAAAAGAAAAAGTAATACATCCAGCAACTGACGATTTGTGAACGCACTGCAAAGACAACGAGAGGTGCAAGGAAAAGAAATCTACCGCTAGATAACATTCGAGTTTTGCATGTCTTGTGTGATACAGCTCTGCCAATAAGAGGTGATAGTATACCCCACACGAAAAACGGAATTTATATGAGCAAATGTAGAGAGAATAGTGGATTTACACGTGTGCCAGGCAAAGCTCACTGACTGAGGACAGAAAATGTGATGCTAACTGTACATGTTTAGTGTAATTGCAACAATAATGGTATTCAAATATCCCGTATCTTCTGCTGCTGCTGCTTGTTCGGATTTGTGGTGCAATAGTAAAGTTTACGTGTTTAGGCGTGTGTTGTTGAACCTTCTGAAAATATAAAGTTTTATATTTCTGCAATAGGTAACACAGATAAACCAAAATGTTTCAGCAGCTTGAACGTTGTTCCCCCAGGAAAAGCAAAAGAAGATAGTGCTATTTTTCAGAGATAACATAAGTACTTGTGTAATAACTGTTACAAAAATATGCAAAATTCCATTTTACTTCATATACACTCCCTGCATAAAGAAAGCCTAAATATGTGAGCATTAAACAGGCAAGCATAAGCACAAAGAACACAGAATACTTTAGTTGTATTAGTAACGAAATCCAATTTCTCCATTTATTGCTCACTGAGATACACGCCATTCGTTCGACAGTATTTGACCGAAAACAAACTGAATGTTTCGTGAACAAAACTGTTAGTGAAGATAGGAAAGAATACGTATCCAGCGTAGAGCTAACACGGCCACTGGATTCGTCATTCTCTATCTCTTGTTTTAAAATGGAACTCTCTCTTGATGCAATATTAACTTCCAATGTGATTGCAACAGACTCCACAAACCACTAGGGAAGAGAAATACGAACGAGAAATCTGCGCGGCGATGGGCCTTAACGTGCCAAGTGTTAAGCTTCGTAGTTCGTCATGGCCAGGCATCAAAATATATCATTCACTTACTAGAAACTGGGAAGAGGTACCGCATTCTTTCCATCGTTGAAAAAGATTTCTGTATGTTAGCTATATTTCTTAAGCAGTAAACCATATCCTAACCACCAAATGTAACTGTCAACTTTTCAAAATACGCCCGGTGGTTTCCTAACTATGTGCAATAAGGGAAATAAAACCAGTTCACTATTAAGCTGTGACGCCGGACGGTAAGATGTCGAAAAATAATTTTTTTTTTAATGCGAAACGCTTTCCTCAAAAACGACAGAGAGAGACTGCGCAGCGGAGAACAAGCGCGATACCAAAACGATGGTTTTTAATTTTTTACGAAGAAAGTAATATTTTACTGAGAAACTATCTACGGAGACAGATATAGCTTTGCTTTATCTAAGTTTTCGAATGCACATCGAATGACTTCAGACTAACGAAAACAGCAGCGCGCCACCCCTCTACGCCACCTTTGTGTGAACTGTCTCATTCTTTAACACGTAGGTGGCGAGGAACAGCGCCGTTTTCCCACCAGATGTTGGCGCCTTGCCATTTCTGAGTGTACTGGGCCCTAAATGTCTTTGTGTGGTGCGATAGCCATATGGAAACATCATTGTCCACCATATGTCGCTATGCATATGACGTTCGACAACAAGAACTACTCAAAATTACAATAAACACATCGCTATGAATAAAGTAGACCAAGTTATCATAGCGAGAACTAAAGTAAAACGTATATTATGGAGTACAACTCTGAATCAAGGTACAGACACAGACATCTCGGTATTATCCGCGAGCCGGGCGGGGTAGCCGCGTGGTCTCAGGCGCTTTGTCACCGTCCGTGAGGCTGCCCCCGTCGGAGATTTGAGTCCTCCCTCGGGCGTCGGTGTGTGTGTTGTCCTTAGCGTAAGTTAGTTTAAGTTAGAGTAAGTAGTGTGTAAGTTTAGGGGCTGATGTCCTGAGCAGTTTGGTCCCATAAGATCTTACCACAAACCGTGATGACTGGGTGTTGTGTGCTGTCCTTAGGTTAGTTAGGTTTAAGTAGTTCTCAGTTCTAGGGGACTGATGACCATAGCTGTTAAGTCCCATAGTGCTCAGAGCCATTTGAACCATTTTTTTACCTCAAATTTCCAAAATTATCCAAGACAAACGCCCATAAAGAAAACAGCCTTGTGTATGCAGAACGTTAATGTAGACCATTCCAGGAAGATTTATGTCTTACAAAGTTTCAGCACATAGCACGGCAACACAAATAAGGTGTAACTAAGTTCCGTTTATAGACTTTGAGGACTTGTAGTGGAACGAGGATGGTAACGTTTAGCATAGGAAGTTATATCTTTGTGGTGAAATAGGTTCTGCCTGAAACCAAATGAAATAAAGACTCATATCCGGAAACGTGCTGTTTTACCACTACACGCAAAATACCGGAATATACGTTGCTTTCTGACTCCTGCTGCTTGCCGTCTGGGGCCACGTACCGACAGGGCTCGACATGACGACCGCCAACGTCAACACAGATACGGTACCTTGTACCATGTTCCGGTACACACGATAACCAACAGCTTGTCGCCCAGGGTCTACCACAACCATAACACGCCTCAGTAGATCTTCTTCAGATGCCGCGGGGGACTCGTATCATGTGACCACACAGACAGCCGCCTTACGAATTAAGCCTGAAGAAAATGCAGCCTAATAAACTGGGTCACTCGTACTGCACGAGAAAAATAAGGTGCGTGCCATCGTGCTGGAACCACTTATTTTGAGGCACATGCAGTGTCACATCTCTCAAGAGACCATGTGGTACGCCATTAAGGAATCTCAAGTACACAGAACCCATGAGATGTAGTGGAAGAAGGTATGGTCCAATCATACCTCCATCCAGGAGCCCTGAGCAAATGTTCAGTATGTATCGTTCCTGAAACCCATGGTGCACACAGCTTACGTGTTTTCGACGACCCACACATTGCTGTTATAGGAATTGAGAACACCTACCCTGGTGAACTGGAAAGTCGTCCACACAGTGGTACAAATACTACCTGCAGAAGTGTTATTGCGACGCAGAACCCTGTGACATAGCCGGCCGGGGTGGACGAGCGGTTCTAGGAGCTACAGTCTGGAACCGTGCGAACGCTACGGTTGCAGGTTCGAATCCTGCCTCGGGCATGGATGTGTGTGGTGTCCTTAGGTTGGTTAGGTTTAAGTAGTTCTAAGTTCTAGGGGACTGATGACCTCAGATATTAAGTCCCATTATTGTAATCATTTAATGTAGACATTATGCACTGTTATAGCAATAAATGTTCAGTGAATTTGAAACCAAGGGGTGTACTAGTTTTTTCTCCGGCAGCGTACTTAAATGACGCGTAAACTGAAAACGGTTGATAATTTTTTTTTTCATTTCGTTCGTTACTGATCGTTGTGGCACGATAAGCTACACTCTCGTTCACATTTGTTGTTTCTGATGGGAATAAAAACGTTGTTGGACACGTTCTTTAGCCGGTATTGCAACAAGATGGCTCTAAGCACTATGGGACTTACACTACTGGCCATTAAAATTGCTACACCACGAAGATGACGTGCTACAGACTCGAAATTTAACCGACAGGTAGGAGATGCTGTGATATGCAAATTATTAGCTTTTCAGAGCATTCACACAATGTTGGAACCGGTCTCGACACCTAAAACGTGCTGCCATTAGGAAAGTTTCCAACCGATTTCTCATACACAAACAGCAGCTGACCGGCGTTGCCTGGTGAAACGTTGTTTTGGTGCCTCTAGTAAGGAGGAGAAATGCGTACCACTACGTTTCCGACTTTGATAAAGGTCGGATTGTGGCCTATCACGATTGTGGTTTATCGTATCGCGACATTGCTGCTCGCGTTGCTCGAGATCCAATGACTGTTAGCAGAATACGCAATCGGTGCGTTCAGGAGGGTAATACGGAACGCCGTGCTGGATCGCAACGGCCTCGTATCACTAGCAGTCGAGATGACAGGCATCTTATCTGCGTGGCTGTAACGGATCGTGCAGCCACGTCTCGGTCCCTGAGTCAACAGATTGGATCGTTTGCAAGACAACAAACATCTGCATGAACAATTCGACGACGTTTGCAACAGCATGGACTATCAGCTCGGAGACCATGGCCGCGATTATCCTTGACGCTGCATCACAGACAGGAGCACCTGCGATGGTGTACTCAACGACGAACCTGGGTGCACGAATGGCAAAACGTCATTTTGTCGGATGAATCCAGGTTCTGTTTACAGCATCATGATGGTCGTATCCCTGTTTGGCGACATCGTGGTGAACGCACATTGGAAGCGTGTATTCGTCATCGCCATAGTGACGTATCACCCGGCGTGATGGTACGGTGTACCATTGGTTACACGTCTCGGTCACTTATTGTTCGCATTGACGGCACTTTGAACAGTGGACGTTACATTGCAGATGTGTTACGACCCGTGGCTCTACCCTTCATTCAGTCCCTGCGAAACCATACATTCCAGCAGGATAACGCACGACCGCAAGTTGCAGGTTCTGTACGAGCCTTTCTGGATACAGAAAATGTTCGTCTGCTGCCCTGCCCAGCACATTCTCCAGATCTCTCGCCAATTGAAAACATCTGCTCAATGGTGGCCGAGCAACTGGCTCGTCACAATACGCTATTCACTACTCTTGATGAACTGTGGTATCGTGTTGAACCTGCATGGGCAGCTGTACCTGTAGACGGCATCCAAGCTCTGTTTGACTCAATGCCCAGGCGTATCAAGGCCGTTATTACGGCCAGAGGTGGATGTTCAGGGTACTGATTTCTCGGGATATATGAACCCAAATTACGTGAAAATGTGATCACAAAAATGGTTCAAATGGTTCTGAGCACTATGGGACTTAACATCTATGGCCATCAGTCCCCTAAAACTTAGAACTACTTAAACCTAACCAACCTAAGGACGTCACACACATCCATGCCCGAGGCAGGATTCGAACCTGCGACCGTAGCAGTCGCCCGGTTCCGGACTGAGCGCCTAGAACCGCGAGACCACCGCGGCCGGCAATGTAATCACATGTCAGTTCTAATGTAATATATTTGTCCAATGAATACCCGTTTATCATCTTCATTTTCTCTTGGTTTAGCAATTTTAATGGCCAGTAGTGTAACATCTAAGGTCATCAGTCCCCTAGACTTAGAACTACGTAATCCTAACTAACCTAAGAACAACACACACATCCATGCCTGAGGCAGGATTTGAACCTGCGACCGTAGCAGCCGCGTGGTACCGGACTAAAGTGCTTAGAACCGCTCGGCCACAGCGGCCGGCTATTGCAACAAGAAAGTGATGTGTTATCCCAACAGGATACGGCCTGATTACGCACTGCGCGTGAAACTCCACGTGCTCTGCAAGACAAAGCAATTTCCCTGGCCACCACAATCTCCAATCGAGCACGTGAGTTATATGATGCGACTCACCAGCTAACAACTTTTTCGGAACTATGTGAACATGCCGAGGAAGCGTGGGACAGTATTCACAGTCTATACGATCTACTAGATGCCAGGGTCAGCGCCCTCAACGCCACCCGTGGAAGCTACAGCACGTGCTAATATGTGTGTTTTAGCCTGCGTCGATACCTCGCACTTCAGTACGGCTTGTGCTATTGATCTGTAAATGAAATCATTTGCCTGCGATCTGTTGTAACTATTAAAAACGATCCAAAGGCTCCGACCGGGGTGGCCGAGCGCTTCTAGATGCTTCAGCCTGGAACCGCGCGACCGCTACGGCCGCAGGTTCGAATTTGCCTCAGGCGTGGATGTGTGTGGTGTCCTTAGGTTAGTTAGGTTTAAGTAGTTCTAAGTTCTAGGGGACTGATGACCTCAGATATTGAGTCCCATAGTGCTCAGGGTCATTTGAACCATTATTGTAATCATTTAATGTAGACATTATGCACTGTTGTAGCAATAAATGTTCAGTGAATTTGAAACCAAGGGCTGTACTAGTTTTTTCTCCGGCAGCGTACTTAAATGGCGCGTAAAAATGAAGTCTGTTGGTTTTTTCTTTTTCATTTCGTTCGTTACTGATCGTTGTGTCTGATTGTTATGGGCGTCACATGACATCCGTTCAAGTTCGTTTTGTTGATCCTTCCACTCAGTTTTTTTACAGAAGCCAATCAGCCCTCTGACCGAACACGCTGAGCTACCCTGCCGGCTGTTGGTTGGTTGGTTGATTGGGGGAGGGGACGAAACACCGAGGTCATCGGTCCTGTCTGATGAGGGGAGAATGGGGAAGGACATGGGCCGTGTCCTTTCAAAGGAACAGTCCCTGAATTTGCCTGAAGCAATTTAGGGTAATCACGGAAAACCCAAACCAGGACGGCCGGACGCGGGTTTGATCTCTCGAATGCGAATTCGGAGTGCTAGCCACTGCGCCACCTTGCTCGATAAAGTACGAAGTCCCAAAGCCTTTCAACTCTATTAACATCCAACAACTAAATCACCAAACTGTAGTTAAACGTATCATATCAATATCATACAACTGACAAACGTAGAAGCAAGAAATGCACGCTAAAGTCTGTAAGTAGGCTGTTTAGGTTTTTATGTTGGTAACGCCACGTAGCGCTCTGTATGAAAATCACTGACTGTGCTGTGTGCAGTCTGTGGCTGGTTTTCATTGTTGGAATTTTTGCTATTGTAGTGTTGGGCAGTTGGATGTGAACAGCACGTAGCGTTGCGCAGTTGGAGGTGAGCCGCTAGCAGTGGTGGATGTGGGGAGGGAGATGGCAGAATTCTGAGAGCGGACGAATGCTGGATATCATGAACCGGTATATATATGATGACTTTTGAACATTATTAAGTAAATACATTGTTTGTTTTCTATCAAAATCTTTCATTTGCTAACTATGCCTATCAGTAGTTAGTGCCTTCAGTAGTTAGAATCTTTTATTTAGCTGGCAGTACTGGCGCTCGCTGTATTGCAGTAGTTCGAGTAACGAAGATTTTTGTGAGGTATGTGATTCATGAAAGGTATAGGTTATTGTCAGTCAGGGCCATTCTTTTGTAGGGTGTGGTGTGCGTACTGTAAGACCTTCGGTATACACACCATCAGATTATTTGACTTGTCGCTCTAACGAAGTAGGTGAGTGTTAGCGATATGTGTCGTGGTCTTATGGTGGCGTGTTTATCTTCTGCCGTTAGGTTAGACGATAGAAATGCCATTTGCACGCTTAGAGTAGCAGATTGACGGTGACCAACTTTAAACAGAACTTGATTAATTTTCACACATATTTATTAAAATAATAAAAAGCATAAAAGTAACTTAACTTGGTTCTGGATGCTATGTACAATTGACACTCTGAAGTACGTTTGGTCTTGGTACGTTAATCTTATTCTCACATATCTGTGATACTTGACAAAGTGTCCATACATTTATCTTCATGGCTATGTACAGGAATATGATAATCTTATTAGGCGCAGACTGAAACTTGACTATAGACTGGTACAGACAAATGCAGACTGACTAATCGGAGGTCTGTACACTCGTTATAATACCTCGCGCGTTCATGTATTACTGCGCGAGTGTGATCCGCGAGGAGGGAAGGTTCTACGTTAGCAGCAATCTCGGCTGCGTTACATATTAATACGCGTATCGGCGGAAGCAGAATTTGGTCCGTCTCTATGACAGCGCCATCTCGTAGTGCGGAGACGGACGAGCGCTGCGCCTGCGCTGTTGTGCTTAGCGGGGCACGCTCTAGTGGGAAAGTTGTGTACGCGCTGACTACGCGGAACTATGTACAAAGCATAGGGATTATTGAAAGTCAGATTGCGTTGCGCTAAAAATATTGTGTAGCAGTTTAGTGTTGATCAGAATAAGTAAAGAGAGAAATGTCTAAGTACGTTCAGTTCTGCTCAGCTGTTTGTAAATCAAATAACGTACAGGGTTTTCCAGCACTTTTATATAATTTTCAAAAGGGGACGTTTCTAGTCTGTCCTTAAAACCGAGCACAACAACCGCGCATTGTGTAAGACCCCTAATTGTTCTAAAAGTATTACATCTTAAAATAAAAACAAACTTGTCGTGGTATTCAAATGACGGCCCTTTTTATCAGCTCCCAAAATAAATAACAACTCAACTGATCGAATAGTCCTCGTGTGTACTTCTGGTTCATAGAGTGCAATGATCATAGCACTGAGTGTGAAGCATTGATGGGACTATAGCCTCAGTCCCGGCTGATAAGGTTGTCCCTGGTTCACGTTTTGACTGCCGCTCTAAATGACTCTGTCCCAGTATTTTGGCGTTTGTCGTGACCTTCCGGTGTTTGATATGTATCATGCGAGTCTCTGATACGCAATGCTCTTTGACCACCGAAGAAATCCGAACGCACCTGGATTGCAGCACAAACGCCTAAATGAGATCAGTTCGTCAGCGAATCTTACGATAGTGACACATCCGATTACTGAAGTATTCTGCCCGCTGGACACTATGAGTGAGCAGAACACCCATGGGGAATTCAGTCAAGTCATATATCGGGAGAAACTGAAGCATCAAACAGCCTGATTAACTACTACATACATTGCGTGAAAAGAACTAGTTATACAATGCTACATTCAAATTATACGTATAGTGGAGAATTCAGAGTTTCGACTAATTTTCGTGACCGAACATGTGGTAATTTTGATTGTACTTGGGATCGTGATATAATGTGATACAGGGTGATAGCGGATACCTTCAGCTAATGTTAGTGGGTGTGGCACCACTCATCCACGTGCTGTCAATTTTTAACGTGTAAGCAGTGAATTACGTGAACAGTCACAACTTGTTTAACTATCAGCTGAGGGACTTTGAATTCACGATAATGATGTCTTAAGGAAATTTTAATTATATCAGTTCTATAGACAATGAATTTGTTTCATTGACAGGAACATTCTGTAAGATTTTTCGATGACGTAAACTTTATTTCTGTAGTGTCGGCATGGATAATTCTCGTAGCTTGACATACTGCCTGCCATTGTACCTCCGCGCGTATACCTGGTGCCACTTCCGTAGAGTCTGATTGTGACCAGTGATAACGCGTTAAGCACGAGGCATCGTCAGTCACGAATCTGCTTATAGATTGGTGTTGAGAGGGGTGGTGTATTGGATTGTCCATGATAGGTCACAATGTCATTTGAGAGCAAAATGAAGCACCAACTGCCAGACGCTCTTCGAAGGAGTTTTGTGAGTGTCGGGACTTGACAATATTTGACGCTGCGAGAAACCATTTACAATAAATATGAACGCATCAGGCAATGAACTAAAACATTTTCACCATACATGCCAGTAGATAGATAGTATCATTTAATGCGATCACGAGTCAGGACATCATCATATCATCATCATCATCATCATCATCATCATCATCATCATCAGTAAAGAGCAAGCTTGCAGGCCTGCTACCAGTCTGCTATGTAGGACGTCACATCCCGTAATTCGGGACTGGTCGTTACATGGAGCCAGTACGCCCTCGTCGTTAAAGGTAAGACGCTGGGAGTACTGCGATCATTGTGCTCCCCTACCACCGTTACCTGCATATTTCCGTATCAGAAAACCACAACTAAACAAAGACTGGGCTGGCCTCATGAACTGACAGACATGACCATTGAGAACTGGTGAAGGTATTCCTAAAAAATAGCATTAAATCAGCGGAGAGATTAATCATGTGTTCCAAAACGCTACCAGCAGTTGAGCTAACACAGTGACTGTGCGTAGGAAGTTAAAAATTACAGGATGCAATGGTCGAGCAGCACTTCATAAGCAACACTATTCTATAGGCAATGATAAACGACGCTTTTGGTTGTGTAAAGAGCGACGTCAGTTGAAACGGATGACTTGCAACGAGTGATTTGAAGTGAAGCATGACGGTATACCTTGTGGCAATCTCGTGGAAGGGTCTGGGTTTGCCTAGTGCCTGGAGAACGTTACCTGCCATCGTGTGTAGTGCGAACACGACGTGTGGTGGAGGTGGTTTTACGTAGTGAAGGCGCGGTCTCCTTATTGCGCTCAACAGAATACTTCTACAGCACCAAGCAGAGTGGCAATTACTGAACTATACGAAATAAAATCGTAATAACTTCTGAACGGTTTGACTTAGGACGTTCAAAACTACACGGTTGGCCGCGGGGCACGACGGGAATTCTATAGTTTGGTTTAGCGACGAAGCCCACTTTCGTTTGGCTGGGTTCGCCAATAAGCAAAACTGGCGCATTTGGGTGACTGTGAAACCGCATTTTTGAGATCTAGAACTCTCTTCAACGAGTGACTGTGTGGTGTGCAATGTACGGTCAAGGAACAATTGATGGCACGGTGGCTACCGAGCGGTACGTGAAGGTTTTGGAGGGTGATTTCATCCCCATTATCCAAAGTAACCCTGATTTCTACAACACGAGGTTCACTGAAGACGGACCTCGACCCCACTGAAGGAGGAGGGTAATGTCTTGGAGGAGCACTCTGGGGACCATATTCTGACTCTGGGGTATGCAGAGGCACTGCCATGAGCCTCGAATGCTCGCCATATTCTCCGGATATGAACACATGCGACTTCATTTTGTGGGGCTATATTAAAGACAAGGTGTACAGCAGTAGTTCCAAAACCATCGCTGAGCGGAAAGAAGCCAATCTGGAGATCATTGACAACATCGATATTTAGACTCTTCAGTGGGTCCAGCAGAATTTCGCTTTTCGTCTGCGCCACATCCTCGCCAATAATGCCAGGCATATCTAATATATCATAACCTAAATCCGAGTAATCGTAGTGATGTTTACATGTTGAATGAAGTCTGTGCACGCCATAGTTTGTAACTAATTTACGGTTTTCTTCATATATTTCAACAATTCTCGCACTGTATACTGCACACAGTAGACAAAAAGTTTGTAGACCATGAATAACTGTATCAGCATGACAACACACCCTGTCATAAAGCAGCATCAGTAAGGCACTGATTTGTAGGGAAGAACATTCTTGAAATGGATTAGCCTGTCCAGAAACACGACCTAAACCCAATGTAACACCTTTGGGACGAGTTAGAAAGTCGACCTCGCTCGAGACCCCAACGCCTAACACGACTAGGTTTCTAGTTTCGGCTCCTGAAGAAGAATGTGCTGCCTTTCGTCCATAGACATTCCGATACCTAGTTGAGAGTGTCCGATGACTGGGTGTTGTGTGATGTCCTTAGGTTAGTTACGTTTAAGTAGTTCTAAGTTCTAGGGGACTTATGACAATAGATGTTAAGTCCCATAGTGCTCAGAGCCATTTGAGAGTGTCTACTCAGATTTCAAACCTTCGTGAAGGCGAAGGCTGATAACATTCCATATTGATGTCCATCCTCCGTGTCAATCAATAAGTTTGGTCACGTAGTGGATATTATCACTCTTTGGCCATCTTAAAACTCCAATTTAACTTGGAATGAAATTCTGATAATCGAATCGGCACCTTGCACGCTGCCTCAACCCCCACCCAGCACCCCACATTGGGGAATGAAATTAGCACATACATAATAATGCTGAACAGAATCTTACTATATTCTATGATTCAGGGCGTATTGTTCGTGTTCTTTCAGTTACAGAGTGAGAAACTCCCATCAACCTAGCGTCTCACCATCAACCTAGCGTCTCACAGTAAACTAACTGTTGCTACGACCTTGCATTAAGGAACAGATTACAAGCTACAAATATTGCAGTTAGGCTTTAATGAGATACTGACTGATCGAGGTGGCTCACAACGTTACGCCAATGGAAACAAGAAGAATGGCGTTCAAATAAGGTTCTCTTCTCACTCCTCGTGGCCTCCCTCCCCTCCCCCCCCCTCCCCCGGCCAACGTCTTTTCCTGAACGGTCTAAGCTACTGATCCATGTCTCATAATCTCGAACGTCGTCATTGGACGGACGTTAAATTCAGTTTTTCTTTAGAGCAATATTTCATCGTTGGTCATTCTGTGAAACAGGTCACTCGCAAAATGTCCCTATCACAGAATATCGTCTTGGTTCAAAAATGGTTCAAATGGCTCTTAGCACTATGGGACTTAACATCTGAGGTTGTCCCCTAGAACTTAGAACTACTTAAGCCTAACTAACCTAAGGACATCACACACATCCATGCCCGAGGCAGGATTCGAACCTGCGACCGCAGCCGTCGCTCGGTTCCAGACTCAAGCGTCTAGAACCGCTCGGCCACATCGGCCGGCCATTTGTTCTTGGTCAAATGTATCTCACGTGATGTCCAATGTTTCTGGACTGAAAACGCTTGCGTATATCCGACTCGGGGACACTTATTCCGCGACTAGATCCATTGGCGACAACGCTACGCTTCTAGGCATGTGATTTCTGTCATACACACATCAAAATCCGCACCTGAAAATAAGCACACGCTGCAGCCTCGTTAGTAGTGCTCACCTGAACTTGTGGATGACATGTTCTTTAAAATTATTTGAACAGCAGACCTCGTGCAAAAGGAACGCTCCGCTGTGTGAATTATCCTTGAGTTAATCATCCCCGCGGCACGCAAATCTCCCTAACTAGCCGTTGCATAACGGATTGGGATAGGACTGTGTCAGGATAAACACCCAGCGATGGCCACCGGGGTTACACAAGCGCCGTAGTTAGCGGACACAAAGGCCGGCGCGATAGGGCTTAAGTGGCAGGACAGAGCTGTGGTCGCATGCAGTCCACGTGTTGCACACACGGGCGACCGCCCTCTGTGCGCATGCATGCGCGACGCCCAACTCCAGTGGTGCAGCTCACTCGGAGTATGGCACCTGCGTCCAGAAAATGGACGGTATGGAAGACAGCAGGTTGCATTACGCCTCATTTTGAGAACGGTGTTAAGAGAATTTTTCTCATCTACGTCAATCTGCAATGTGGTGGATATTCTCAGATATTAGGTGAATGACGTCACGAATACTGCGGGCTGTTTGTTCGTGAATCAGTGAGCCAAGAAAAGCCAAGATATATAAATTTTTCCCAAGTGGATATCAGCACTTATATATTTTAAGAAATGCATAAAACTAATGCTGACTTGTATTGTACTGACCAACCAGTTTCAGTTCAAGACCATGCCCACGGTAGTCAAAAAGCTATTTCAAGTCCAGCACTGTGACATGTAGTGTTCGATTTCTAATAGCACTTTGACTACCGTGAACATTGTCTTGAACTGAAACCGGTTGTAAAAGACAGCATTCATGTTATGTATTTCTTAGAACAAAGTTCTACGTTCCTGTAACACGAAATAATCATTCATCGACTTCCCGTATGTTGTTGTTGTTGTTGTTGTTGTCGTCTTCAGTCCAAAGACTGTTTTTATACAGCTCTCCATGCTGTTCTGTGCTGTGCAAGCCCCTTCTTCTCCGAGTACTGTTTTCTGTATTCATCTCTCAGTCCCCCTCTACGATTTTTACCCCCCACGCTTCCCTACAGTACTAAATTGGTGATCCTTTGATGCATCAGAATTTGTCCTACCAACCGATCCCTTCTTCTAGTCAGACTGTATCACAAATTTCTCTTCTCCCCAATTCTGTTCAGTACCGTATCATTAGTTACGTGATCTAACAACCTAATCTTTAGCATTCTTCTGTAGCATCACATCTCAGAAGCTTCTATTCTCTCCATGTTTCACTTCCATACATGGCTACACTCCATGCAAATACTTTCAGAAAGGGCTTCCTGACACCTAAATCTATACTCTTCTTGAGACACGCTTTTCTTGCCATTGACAGTCTACATTTTATATCCTCCCTACTTCAACCATCATGAGTTATCTTGCTTCCCAAATAGCAAAACTCCTCTGCTACTTTAAGTTTCTCGTTTCTAATCTACTTCACTGATCATTTCCTGATTCCATTCGACTCATTCCACCATCCTCGTTTTACTTGGTTGATTTTGATCTTGTATCCTCCTTTCGACTGCTCTTCCAGGTCCTTTTCTGTCTCTGACAGAATTACAATGTCGTCGGCAAACCTCAATGTTTCTATTTCTTCTCCATGGATTTTAATTCCTACTCCAAAGTTTTCTTTTGTTTCCTTTACTACTTGCTCAATATACAGATTGAATAACATCGGGGATAGGCGACAAACCCGTCTCACTCCCTTCCCTACCACTGCTTTTCTCTCATGCTCCTCGATTCTTATGACTGCCACCTGGTTTATATATTTGTAAACAGCCTTTCGCTTCCTGTATTTTACCCCTGCCACCTTCAGAATTTGAAAGAGAGTATTCCAGTCAACATTGTCAAGACCTTTCTCTCAGTCTACAAATGCTTGAGAAGTCGTAGAGTTAGTATTGCCTCGCCTGTTCCTACATTTCTCTGGAATCCTAAGCGATCTTCCCCTAGGTCGGCGTCTCCCAGTTCTTCTACCCTTCTGTAAAGTATTTGTGTTAGCATTTTGCAACCGTGACTTATTAAACTCATAATTCGGCAATTTTCACACCTGTCAGCACCTGCTTTCTTTGGATTAGAATTACTACATTCTTCTTTATGTCTGCGGGTATTTCACTTGTCTCATACATATTGCTCACCAGGTTGAAGAGTTTTGTCAAGGCTGTCTCTCCCAAGGCTATCAGTAGCTCTAACGGAATGTGGCCTACTCCCGGGGCCTCTACTCCTAGGGCCTTGTTTCGACTTAATTCTTTCAGTGCTTTATCAAATTCTTCACGCAGTATCATATCTCCATTGTCATCTTCGTCTAATTTCTCTTCAATTTCCATAATATTGCCCTCCCTTGTATAGACGCTCTGTACACTCCTTCCGCCCTTCTGCTTGTCCTTCTTTGCTTAGGACTGGTTTGCCATCTGGGTTTTTGATATTCATATAGCTGCTTCTCTCTTCCCCAAAGGTCTCTTTAATTTTCCTGTAGGCAGTATCTATCTTACCCCTAGTGACATATGCTTCTACATTCTTAGATTTGTCCTGCAGCCATTCCTGATTACACATTTTGCACTTCCTGTCGATTTCATTTTTTAGACGTTTGTATTCCCTTTCGCCTGACTCATTAATTAACTTTTACATTTTCTCCTTTCATCAATTAAATTCAATATCTCCTGTGTTAACCTAGGATTTGTACTAGCCCTCGTCTTTATACCTATTTCGTCCACTGCTGCCTTCACTGTTTCGTCTCGGAAAGCTACCGATTCTTCTTCTACGTATTCCTTTCTCCTCTTCTTGCAATCTTAACCTAACGGTCCCTCTGAAACGCTCTACAACCTTTTGTTCTTTCAGTTTATCCAGGTCCCATATCCTTTTTGAAGTTTATTCAGTTTTAATCTGCAGTTCATAACCAATAAATTACAGTCAGAGTCCACATCTGCCCCTGGATATATCTTACAATTTAAAACCTTGTTCCGAAATCTCCGTCTTATCATTACATAATCAGTCTAATCCTTCTTGCGTGTCCAGGTCTCCTCCACGTATAAAACCTTCTTTCACGATTCTTAAACTATGATTAAATTACCCTCTGTGCAAAATTCTAGCAGATGACTTTCTCTTGCGCTCCTCCCCCCTCCCCCCCTCCCACAGCCCACATTCGTCTACTGCTTTTTCCTCGCTTCCTTTTTCTATTATCGAATTTCAGTGCCCCATGACTATTAAACCATTTAATTTTCGTCTCCCTTAACTATCTGAATAATTTATTTTAGCTCATCACACATTTCCTCTATCTCCTCCTCATATGATATGCGGAGCAAGTCGGCATATTAACTTGTACTACTGCGGTAGGTGTGGGCTTCGTGTCTCTCTTGGCTACCATAATGCGTTCACTATGCTGTTCACAATAGCTTACCCGTGTTCGTATTTTGTTATTCATTGTTAAACCTACTACTGCATTACCCCTATTTGGTTTTATATTTACAAGCCTATATTCACCTGACCAGAAGTCTCTTCCTACTGCCATCGAACTTGACTGGTTGCCACTATATCTAGCTTTAACCCACGCATTTCTCTTTCAAGTCTACCTGGCCGATTAAGGGAACTGGTATACCACACTCCGATCCGTAGAACGACAGTTTTGTTTCTCCTGATAACGACATCCTCCCAAGTGGTCCCCTCCCGGAGATTAGAATGTGGGCTATCTTACCTCCGGATATATTTTACCCCCAAGAAATAGATGAACTTACCGCTCAAAACAGTAGTGATCCACTTCAATTTCCTCACAAGCCAGTTTGGGCCACAGCAGATGCTGTCTAACTGATACTGGGCGGTCATTCGACACTCGACCGTTGACGTAAGATACGGTAGCGATGCAGTGTATAAAACAAACACAGTAAGCTAAGCCGAGGTGAAGACATGACAGAATGTCGGGACGTGCCCACTACAATACCGTGAATGAAGTTGCCCGATTTGTTGGTGTATCGAAGTGGACGGTCCGACGGGTCCGCGATGAATAATGTACGAATCGCACCAGTGGAACACGGCATAGAAACCATGTTGTAAAAGTATCCTAACCAAAAAGGTCCGGAGTGTGACACAATTTCAACGGCAGCCGGTTTCTTGCTAAACAGGAATTAATGCTGTCAGTGAATGCAGGACTACCTCAAGCAGTTCGGGATCGAAAACTGTGAAGGGGACTTCATGCAGTGGATATTTCGAAACATGTACCTCTCAAAAGGCCATTGCTCGCAGCAGCACACAAAGGTGCAGTACTTCAGTGGGCCAAATAACACAGAATCTGAAGAATTAGTGACTGGAAGAAGGTAGCTCAGATTTTATCCTTGGGTGTACCGACAGCATAATGAGGCATTTAATCCGTAGTTTGGGGAGGCTGCATGCAAATGGCCTTGCCGCAGTGGTAACACCGTTTCCCGTTAGATCGCCGAAGTTAAGAGCTGTCTGTCTTGCCTAGTACTTTTTGGGTGTTCATCAGTGTGTGTAGACTGCTGTTGGCAAGCGGGGTGCACTCAGCCCTTGTGAGGCCGGTTGAGGAGCTACTTGATTGAGAAGTAGCGGCTCTGATCACGAAAGGTGGTAACGGCGGGAGAGAAGTATGCTGACCACACGCCCCTCCATATCTGCATACAGTGACGCATATCGACTAAGGAAGACACGGTAGTCGGTCGGAAACGTTGGGCTTTCCGAGATCTGTTCGGGAGGAGCTTTATTTTGGATGGTATAGTTCAGGTTGGAGGCAGTTCTGTTTTACTTTGATGGTACCTTAACCTAGAGCCACGCGTTCAGATTACGGTGAATACGAACCAGGTTGTTTGCTTACGCAACCACGGTGATCATGTACTGCTCTTTATTCTGTTACTGCTCACTGAGTACGGTGTAGCCACTCACGTGAGTCTTCCATGACAACAACTGCCGATTTGACAGTGCTCCACAAATACATTCCTGGTTAACCGAACATTCATGCACAATGTCATGAGCTAAAGGACCCTGTTTTAATTCCGTAGAAAATGTCCGGGGTTATACGGAACAGCTACTGAAACTTAGCGATGAATATCCCTTGCAGATTGATGTCGCTATGGGATTTCATGGTCAATGAGTAGCTTCAGCTGGATATAGCATACCTGAAGAAGCCGGTCTTCCTCGACAAAAAGCTCATTATCAAGGCTGCAGGCGGAATTACACGGTATTAGTGTGATGTCTCCTTACGATGACTAATTTCTTGTCTGCTGCGAGTACCTCAATGAACCAGTGGGAAAATGCCACTGTTGTAGCACAAAAAAGCCAAATACGTTTCATTTTAAAAGACTGTGATGGAAAATTGGGGAACCAGCTATCTGAATCCCCATTCCACCTTCCTTACGAAACATTTTGGCATACGAAATCCTTTTACCCAGTCTCTCTAGTTAAGGCTTCATATTCCGCAGTTCCCTCTCACTGTCACTGTCTGTACATGTCTCTTTCCCACTGTCGCCGTTTTCTCCTATTGATATCCCAGTGCCACTGTCTGCTCTCTCACTTATACTGTTTTCTCTCGTATTTCTTTACCACTACCGCTGACTTCACCATACCTCAGGAGCTCATACGTTCTGCGAGGTCCAACTTATTTTTTCCCTATACCCATGTGTTTAAAATTTCCGTTCAAAATGCGTGAGTTGATGTTGGCCGATCTGGAACGGTTCAGGCACCCGAAGCGTATGTATGGTCTCCACTCACCTGTATTTTTCATTTCCACTGTCTCCCCTCTCTTTCGCTATTACTTCATCTGTCTCTGTTCATATCTCTTCCTCTTTTCTGCCACATTCTCTCATTCACCAACATCCCCTCAGACTTTCGCTCCCACTGATCTTTCTTTCTCTTTCATCGCCACCTTTTCTCTCTCACCATTACGGTCTCTTTGTCCATTTCTCTCCTACTGGTTTGTCTCCTATCTCCACTGCCGCTATCTATCTGCTACCGTCAAAACAAAAAAGTGCGAATATGTTCACATGCCAAAATTTTTGGTGAGGAAGACGGAATGAGGACTGAGGTAGCTGTTTCGCTACTTTTCTCTCAGTGTGTTTTAAAGAGAAACGTATTCATCTCTTTTGTGCTCCGACAAGAGTATTTTTCATCAGTTATGTCTTCTCCCTGCTACAGCAGAGTGTGCTGCGTAAATAAAACGATCTCTATGGGCCAGCAAAGTTTCGACAGTTTATTTCTATACTTCGAAACATTTATACATACAAACAACAAGTAAGTAAGCGTAATGTAAGTCTAGCATCGTTTGCTTTGTGTTTTTCTGGATACTTTGGCCATCGATGTTAATTAGGCAGAAACTTCCGACTAATGATTAGAATCTCAAAGACGTAAAAATGTTATTAGAAATATTTTACTGAATTTCAAGTCATTCTAGTTTTACATAACGCTCGAGAGTCATTTTCCTTTCAGGCTTGTTAAGACCCTTTTAGCCCATTTACTGTCACTGTAATATCACTATGGCCATAATTTTATATGTATATGTAGCCCGTTATACAGATACAGTACGTCATAAAGTTTTGTTGGTAAAAAAAGATATTGACTAAAAACATAATTTGATGACCTCAGAACACTTCCGATGGGCCTAGAATCCTTGTGTCATGTTCACAACGTCAGTTAAAACTAAGTTTCTGCCTCTAACCGGATATTTACACTTATAAGTACGGTAAATTTGAACGCCTGGATCTCTGTAAAGGATAATGATATCGAAAAAAAATTCTTAATCCCCCGAAAACACTATCTTAAGAACACATGGTAAAATTTTCGACGATCTACTATGAATAGAATACAGAAGTGAGTACCGACACAATTGGCATTTTTCGTACCCAGAAACCATGGTTTTTCAGGGTCTTCGTAGATACCATCCATGAACAGATTGTGCTTTGTAGACTACACCTGCCGCAAAAGAGGCAACCGATTTGCTCACTTTGCTTGGGCTGGAGAAAGTGTGTAATCTTTAAATTTTGACCAAGAACTGTAAGATAGATACAGTATGACCATTGGCTCCGTTAGGAATACAAATGGTCGCTACGCCGACGCCGGCCGGGGTGGCCGAGCGGTTCTAGGCACTACAGTCTGGAACCGGGCGACCACTACGGTCGCAGGTTCGAATCCTGCCTCGGGCATGGATGTGTGTGATGTCCTTAGGTTAGTTAGTTTTAACTAGTTCTTAGTTCTAGGGGACTGATGACCTCTGAAGTTAAGTCCCATAGTGCTCAGAGCCATTTGAACCATTTGCTACGCCGACGGCTATACAAAATACTTGACCCTTATTTCTGATCATTAAAACATACTATTTTCTGAAAAACTGCATTTCCGCGAGCGGCTCTTTTGGAATACACTGGTGCCGTGCACGACAAATTAAGTCAAACATTAAAAATGTGTAACGTCGGAAACTTTTGTTACCGGGGGAACCCCACTTGTATGCTCAGATGCCTAAGGGAAACGGTTTTCGTTCTTAGTGCTGTTAGCCACCTTTCCTTCGGAGTTGCGTCTTGAGTGAATCGGCAGTGTCGATAACTGTGATCAGCGGGTATGGTTTCTTCTCGATGAGCCGTGTAAGTCCATGGTGTACAAAAGGGCGTATACATGTGCGGGAGAGGGAGGAAGTTTGTTGCTTCCGGCTTACAAAGACAACGTACAGGAGGTCGAGCGTCCAGGACTTGTGCGTGGACACCCAGGGCTGCCGTTAAATAACAGAACAGCAAATCAGGTAAAGACAATATATTTCAATGTATGGTATACAAGGGGCGCGCCTAGGGAGGAATCTACCACGTTGAGGCCATTCTAGGAGAATGAACAACTAAAGAAGAGAACAAAGTAACTGGTGGCGGTTACTGTTAATAAATTTTGGTGGCCTGTCATGGAACGCAGAGCCGGGAGCTCTGCCTCCCATGAAAGACGTTTTTTCTGCTCGAGATCTGGATTAGAAGAGAGAGAAGCAACTGTGTTCTGCACTCCAGAACCCTAAAACGTCCACAGACATGACCGGTATCTCAAGAACACTGGACTACAACCGGTGGCATAAATCCGCTAGCAGATTCAGCACAGAACTCAAGGCGTTTCTTGTCAGCAGCTTTAACTGGACAGAACTGCGTTGGTTTTGAAAGGCAGGCAACTTGTGTCAAGCAGGCACAACCGAAGTTTGAGAGAAAGCTTGTAATGATTTGACGGGGGTCTTTGAAATAATTTTTTTAAACCAATTCCTTACAGTTATTCCTTTCCCGGCTGCCACCCTGTACTGGAGATGGACGTGCCCCTTCTCGCTCATGGACTGTTCCTCTCAAAATAGCCACAAGCGGGTCGTCGAATTTAACACTCCGCTGACGGAATGCAAAATGCCAACGATGTCGCAAGCCTTCGCAAAACGAAGAAAATTTCAGCTTAATCCAGTACTCTGGTGCAGATTCTAATGGCCAGGATCTTGATGGCACAAGCTCATTTCCTGCTGGCCGTAATCTCACAGTGAAAATTTCTTGCTCCATCGGCATTAAAACTGTCTCCGATTCGAGTGAAATCGCAGTAGAACGCATTGCATAGTAGCCGATGAATGGGGGGAGAAAATATAACAGTGAAGACATCAGAGACAGAGCAGAATCTGAAACAATCCTGTCATTCGCCTACAGTATTTTAGTGAAGAAATACCAAACCTAATTCACAATCGCCGGTCAGCAACTGAATCCTTTCCCTTTTGAAGTGAAGTTTAAAGATTTAACGGGCTGGCATCACGAACTGCTCGTAATAAGGGAAACGTCAGCTTCGGTCTTGAAAAGAGCAGTGGTGCAAAGTGCGAACATAAAGTTAGTTTTCAGTTGGGTAAAAATACGCAGACGCTATTCAGATGATGCGAATTGTTAATGGTAGCGCCGCAATGAGGCACGAAATCATTTTTACGTGGTTTGTAAGCTTTCGTGATGGTGGTGAGAGCATTGAAGACGAGCAACGTTCAGGTGTATGACTGACGGTCGAAGAAAATCTTCAAAAAGTGGCTTAAGGTCTACGAAACGAACGTTTATGTATCTACCAGGTTAACTGAAGACTTCCCCTCATCGCATTGTAACTTAAAATTTATCCAAAAACTGGACATGTTTTGGCTATGTGCCCTACTCAGTCACTGAAGATCAAAAAGATTGCAGACTGGAACACTGCGGAGACATGAGAAGATCTGCCGCTAGGCACCTAGGCTGCATCATAACAGATGATGAAACATTATGTCTTCAGTGCGACAGACTTACAAAGTGCCAATGTTCGTAAGGGAAGTGACGAGAATCTCAGAGACCGAAAAAAGTGCGCGTGCAGAAAAGCCATGTCAAGACACTGCCTACTGTTTTCTTTAATTCAAAAATAATCGTCAATAAAGAAATCGCTCTAAGACGTCAAATGGTGGATGCAAGTTGCTAGTTGCGTGTTTTAAATTGTTTATCGACAAGAATTAGTATGTTCGACCTGAGTATTAGAATCAAGCAACGTGGTGTTTGTTGCATGGCAATGTACTAGTGCACAAACTTGAGATTGTATGCTATTTCTTGGCTCAAAAATGTAATCTGGCGCTTGAACACCCTTCCTATTAGCCATAATTGTCTCTGAGCTACTTCTGATTATTTCCAAAACCGGAAACTGCAATGGAAGGAACGAAGGCTGTTACTATGGCACTTCGGACAGTTTCAAAGATTATTAGACTTGTATCAACCAATTTTCCCAACTCTTATAATTGTTTATTCACTCAAAATGAACCTATTTTGAATAAAATGTTATGTTAATTAAAAATAAACCTTTTATTTTTCTTCAGGCACCTTTCCTTAGGGAATATGTAAATATGGTAATTTTTTAATGTATTCTCGACGTGCTGCTCGTTCATACGGAATGCAGCCACATCTATTAAGTCTTCCATGCTAGCAGAACGTCCTGCCATCCTCGGAGCTATAAAACTGACTTTGCCGGCTTCCCGCCCGCCTTATAAATACGTCGCAATGGTGAGTCCGTCGTAGCTGCAGAAATGTCTGGCAGGTGGCAATATATTAGCGGGATGCCCTCTGTAAAAGACATCGTTTAACGTATGAAACCAAGCGTAAATGACAGGGGTAAGATAACATTGTCCTTCAGAACTGATATTTTAAGTCTCGTTAGAAAGCGCAAGCCACACGTGGAATATCGATGCTGCATCTGTCTGTTACGCTCTGATCTGTCATCGGTGGCAATGTACTACCCATTCAGTTGGCCTATGACAACACTGTGATTCTTATCGTTACAGCCTATTGTACATGTTGCCGGCGTTGGGTGAAGTCTCCGTATTGTACAGAATGCCTAGGTATTGTATAGAATGCCTGATGATTTTAGGCAAACTATGAAATATAAAGACTTTTGTAAAAATGTTATATACTTTTCCTAGGCATTATGTACAATTACTACGCATAATTCAGAATGAACAGTACCATTTACGTAAAGAGCTAAAAGGGCACAAGATGATAAGCATTTATTAGTTAATACTAGTTTGAAAATGAAGAAAAAAGCTACGAACTAAAGCACTGAATATTCTTACCGGAAAACAATCAAAGCAGAACTGAGATTGAAGTCTTTATTACAGTAAGTACTCACTTTTCTTCTTGACAAAAAGACACTTTACATTTAGGCAAATTGATCTTGTACATACATTTCTTGACACAAAAAAGAATGCGAACAGCATATTGTTGCCGGTAAGATATAAAAACAATTGGCATGCCCACCTTGTTGCTGCAAGGAAAGCTAGAGTGACATTTTCAACTGCGCTTGATTTTCATTTTGATGCAAAGGCATCTCATACTTTGGCATTTCATGTTGCACATTCATCTGAAGAATCCTTGGCATCCTACTGTGGACTGATAAGTAATTACAGATCGGAAAGATATTTCGTGTTCAGGAAACCAGTTAAGTTCTTTGGTCATACGGTGAATTCTTACCTCTCGTAGAGCTGCTTCAAGATTCCTTCTGTAATTTCAAGTTGATAAAAGCCATTTACCGTCATGTTCGTAACAACTGCCAACAGCTTACGTGAGTCACCCTTCCCTTTGCTGGCATCGGGAATCGGGACTCGCACAGCGGCACCAATGCCCAGGATGATTTTCTTTTTTTCAGAATCCATTTTCATTGTTTCGACCTGACTCTCAAAGTTTAATTTCGATTCTGTTTTACTTTGGATAGCTCTCTCAATATTGAAGCAAAGATTCCACAGAATGTTAACCCCTTAATCTTCCACTTCATAGCTGTCATCGTCTTTAGGAGAATGTCCACAGACGGCATGAACGTTTCGGCCACACTTTTGACATGTATGAACACCGCTGGTTTCTTTAAAGCAGACGCAACAAATATCAGCGAAGGATGGTATTCAGTAAACGCAGAAATCGAAGGCTCTTCAATATCCATAGCTTCATCAATATTTTGGTTTCCTCTATCATCTACGTCTTCTACAAGGAACTATGCCTCTTGCACTGATTCACCTCGCCATCCTTTCTCCTGCTGTGTTGTTTGTAAGCGTTCTATTATTTTTTCCAGGTCTTTCTCGATCCATACGTTTTATACAATGTCGTCAGGCAGGGACGACATCGAGAGACCTATTCTATCTTTTCCACCTAACAGATCATCGCATGTTAATCCCAGAATGGAAAGTGTTTTCGTAAGTTGGACAAGCCGCAGTTGTCACTCGAGCAGCTGGTTTTTCCATCTTGCATAAAAGTGCACAGCATATTTTCAGTGTCCTGATCCGCTCTTTCGACGCTCCTCTGACGTTGTGAGTGGCGCGGCTTACCATGGGCGATCTTCAAGGTAGACTAATACTCCTTTAGCCTGCTTACCACATTTTTTGCTAATGCTCTGCTGTTATCGGACTGTAGAATCAAAAAATGGTTCAAATGGCTCTGAGTACTATGGGACTCAACATCTGAGGTCATCTGTCCCCTAGAACTTAGAACTACTTAAACCTAACTAACATAAGGACATCACACACACTCCATGCCCGAGGCACGATTCGAACCTGCGACCGTAGCGGCTGTAGAATCGTTGGAACACCAGCCAACATAAATATTTCGAGGATGTAGCAGGCTACTACTTCCGCTCTCATTGATTTCAGAGCCCTGAGAACTACGAACATAGTGAGATGCTCTTGGAAGACCATTATAAACTTGTACTGCCTATCAGGATGGGACTGAAAATCGATGAGGTCGGCCTGACAAAGAGTGAGTGTACACTTAATACCCTGACGGGTAATGTTCTTATACTTGGGTGAAGCTCTTTCAACATCCTGTTCCATGCTCCACAACCAATCGCAGAATGGGCGTTGTGGAGTATGTCAATAACTCTGAGTCCGCGACGTAAAATTGAATAGTACTCGAAGTTTCCTTAACAGGTCAGATTGACTTAGTGTTATTCTCGACCGTCGTTACGTAATAGTGTTTCAGCAGGCTGTAGTCCCGTTGTTCCTTCTTCATGGCCTTCTTAACCTTTTTCAAATTCGTTGACAAACATTTGGTAACTGGTTTCGGTTAGGTGTTTACAAGACGGGCGAGACGTTGCCCTCTCTCCCTTACTGCTCATAAGATGGGCTACCAGCAGACGAAACATGTTACGTAGATAGGGCTACGTTCCAGTAATTTATGAAATGTGTGCATTGTTGGTGCTATTGGATTCAACTACCATGATTTCATGGATTATCAAAGAATGAAACTAGAATGGATGCTAATGCCTTACGAAGGATTCAGGAAGGTGGAAGGTGCGCGAGTCGACAGCATAATTGAAGTGAGAACAAAACCTAAACAAATCATTTTTCTCCATACCCTCCCACTTCAGCATAACACGAAAAATTTCAGGCTAGAATTCAGATTTATCTCATATATTTAAAGGATGGCATGGGTTGTATTCTAAACGTTTGACACACAAAGAATCTTTCGTCTCCAGTCACCCATTACAAACTGCTATTTCACCCACGTTTGCGTCCATATTATACACTAAGAACGTAAGAAATAGTGAAAATGCGTGTAATACTTAATGTTTGTTATATCTGTGCCAAAAACCTTTTCTGTTGACCAAGGGTATTTACTAAGGGCACAGTTTAGTGCTGGCCTACCTCTTCGCCTTCAGACTGCAACAGTCTACCGCTCATTCCTGTCTCGAGTCCCTTTTCGAAAATGTTTACTGTGCTTTAATTCTGATACTGTGTGGATAAATTTATATATGCACGTTGGGCACATGAGGATCTCGCGTAAGAGTCTATTGTGAATCACCTACAACCTGACCGAGCGAGGTGGCGCAGTGGTTAGCACCCTGGACTCGCATTCGGGAGGACGACGGTTCAATCCCGTCTCCAGCCATCCTGATTTAGGTTTTCCGTGATTTCCCTAAATCGTTTCAGGCAAATGCCGGGATGGTTCCTTTGAAAGGGCACGGCCGGTTTCCTTCCCCATCCTTCCCTAACCCGAGCTTGCGCTCCGTCTCTAATGACCTCGTTGTCGACGGGACGTTAAAACGACACTTACCTAACCTACCCTAACCTACAACCTGTCCATCGTCTGAACAACTTCGAAGATCACCGGCTGATGGACACACCGGGAAAACGTTGACTGCTTTACGAATAGGTAAGGAGTAAATGTTAGCTCACGAAACATACTGCCCGTCACAAAGGTGAGATTGACACAACAAGATTACAAGGACGATACATTTTGCACTATCCGACGGGAAGCTCGTCGAGAGACATGTAACTCCCTGTTTTTCCGCTCAATCTTTGCTCGCGTTGGTTAGAATGTCAGTTGCCATTGCTGCGTATTGAACGGATATGCACAAAAAATAGCATTTGTAGCCAAGCAGCACTAAAATACTTCCGGAGACACTAATGTGTTACCCAATAAAAATCTCCAAAGACCAGCTGTGGAGCAGGTGATCGGTAACGTACACGAGACGAATCCTGTATTCTAGAGACTACAAAATGTGTATAAGTATTGGCCCACATATTCAAGACGGAGGTCATATAGTATACTTTACAACACGATTGCACTCCGGTGGAAGCGATTTTACTGTTCATGAAGCACAAGCCATTAACACGTTCCATAATGACCACATCCCGACACTCTCAATACCTTTTGATCCTACCTCCTAATTGCCATAGTTACATCCCCATTACCGAAGGGTTCAGGGTATCGATATGAGCAGAAGGCATTGACATACCTATACGCTTACGAAGTGTAGGTATGAACAACTTACACGTTGTACTAATTCAAGAAAGGTGGAAAACGTAGTAAATGTAGCAATCCTTGCTCCAGTAGTAATACAGTTTCCAAGAACTGTGATTATTCTAGCGTTCTGGGAAATGCTTCCCTATTTCCATTTTTTAATCGGAGAAAAATACATAAAATAACGCAATACTTATAGATAATCTAATATCATGTTAATTAACTACTCAGACGTCTGGACAATGATGCTCAAAGCACAGTAAAATAATCGAAGTAAGCTCTCTTCGCCTTACAACAGCCTCACTGAGGTAAATAAAAATCCTTGTACAACTTCCTAGATTAGATTCACCAGGTGTGGTACTTAAATAGTGGTTTGTAAAACTGGTTGACAAATCTAGAATAAGAATTTGGTGAAACTACTGTGATGGCAATTACTGGCGATCACAACGAATGCAGGTGTCTATGAATCCATTTTATACTATTTTTGCTCAAGTGCCCACTGTCGCAACAGTTTGCACTTTACCTGGATCAGCATGATACTATTCTTCACAAAGCAAAGCACTGTGGTTGGAAGCAAATCAAATAGGCTGTGCCGGACGTATGAGATAAAATCCTCATTAAGTACAGTCCAAGTTGTATATCAGTCATAGTTTCTACATACTCATACTCAGTTATAAATTACTGTAAAATTGTGACTATTAACAACTGAGGTAAGTCAGTTCTAAGCACATCAAATAAAAACTTAAATGAGCAATACGGTACGGTAGGAAGAATCTGAGATTGTACAGGATGCAAAAAATTCGGCATTCTCCCTCTGGGAGCAAGAGAGATGTAAACTGAGTTTGAACCGTAGATAATGGTGTGTCATTCTCCAGTGTTTTAACCCTGTGCCACAGATCAGTCGTAATGATTGCAAGTGATGGCGTGCCGGTCTGTCGACAACATATAACCAGATGTTTGCAGTGTGTGGAAGAACTGGAGAACCTGGCCGTTAAGGCAACAGACGAATACCGCCCATATTGAAGCATAAGCACATGCCATCTTGCGTTATCATGTTGAAAGGCAACGTCACGGAGACCTCGAAGATATGGGCTAGCTACAGGCCTTAACACGTCGTAAATGTAAAGCCAGCGACTCTAGTTACTGGTTATGCGAACTAGAAGTAACACATAACGTACCTAGTGGAACGCCAAACCATGAGGCCAGGTTCTGAGCCCATATGACGATGAGGTAGACCGTCAGGTTACGTTCGTTCTCCTCAGAGCCCTGACACATGCATTAGTCCATCATGATGCTGTACGCACATCCGGAGCTTCACCTGAAACGATATCGTGATCCAGTTGCTCTGTCCATCGTTATCGTTCGTTGACACCACCTTCTGTTGCCGCGTCTACGTAAGCCACAACACTAGTCCAGACGGCGCACTGTAGCCATGAATACTTGTCTTGCTAGAAACAGCCCCATTTCATGACTGTGGTGTGGCTGTACGATGCTGCACGGCTGAACAAACAAAGGGTTCAAATAGCTCCGAGCACTATGGGACTTAACATCTGAGGTCATCAGTTCCCTAGAATTAGAACCACTTAAACCTAACTAACCTAAGGACATCACAGACATCCATGCCAGAGGCAGGATTCGAACCTGTGACTGTAGCAGAACTGCGGTTTTGGACTGAAGCGCCCAGAACCGCTCGGCCACAACGGCCGGCCAAACAAACGGTCTGTCCTCTCGGGTGTTGGACGCATGGGACCAGCGAGCTTTTGAATGGCGTTGAGTACGACTGCTGAACTTATCGATTCCAAAACTTGCATGACCGTCATAGGATGCCTATTAAAGATAGTCGACATAGTAAAGAGTAGACAGAGATGCTACCGACGTTGAATGCCAACACATGCTGCTAATCGTTTCTCCTCCTTAAACGAGATATCGTCTCACAACCGAATAAGTGAGAGAAAACCTGATATTCTTCAAGGTAATAAATCAAACCAAAATATGAGGGGCGTTCTGAAAGCAGGTTGGTTTTATTTAAGATTCCACTACACCACTCTTTTGGGCATAGAACCCTATTCTACAAATTCTCCTTTCAATGCGACAACAGGGAGGGCCTGTATGCCCGCACAGTACCATTCTGCTGCTCGAGGTCGGGGTAAACGTCTTGTTGCACAAATAGCCTCCGCGCATAAATAGCCTTTCCACGGAGTGCATCCTTCATTGGGCCAAACAAATGGAAGTCGTAAGGTACGAGATCCGTGTTTAGGAGGTCGGAAAGGTTTGCGCGACTTTCTTGCGACGAAGACGGAGGTCACGCCCAACGACTCACCACACTTTTTTTTACTGCCAGGTCTCCGTACACATTCTGCAAGTGCGTATGAGTATTTGCCATGCTCTGATTTTCCGTTAAAAAATACTCAGTGGAACGCACCTCCGTTATAAGCGCCATTTTCAAGGCTACCTATGGCTCCGCCACCGACTGGAAGTTGATGAAACTATAGGGGGTGGAGAGGGACTATTCCACGATGTCCCATAAAAAACTGTACATTTTGTGAACCAAAACTTGAAGAGAAGAAATATGTTGCGCCACTTACTAAACGCTCCTCGTATGTAGAAAAAATATCCCTTTCAAGATGAAAGTGTAAGAGTTCATTGCAAAGTTTTTAGCACCTATTCCGATCTTGACATTAATAACAGAACGGAATGTTAAAAAATGAAATTCCAACACTGACTTTTCATGCTACAATGAAACAGAAATCATAATTTTCACCAAGCAATTAACAGTAATAATGAACTGGTCTGCAATTAAATGTGAAGAAGGGGAAATATTCTTCGTAAACTTTCACACATAAAGATAATAGCCTTCGGGGTATTCGAGAGGAAAATAATACAGGAATTCAGTGATGAATGGCCAATCGATAAATGCGTTCGACTATATGGCTTATTTAACGTACTTCACACTGTAGCAAAGACAGAAACTAAAAGGAATAAATTGATTTGTTATGCAATGAGATCTCAAGAAGACAAATTCGTCAAGAATCCCCAGATAGAAGAGAATCACGAGGACCGACCGAGAATGAGATGTTTAAAAAATTCGGGAAACAATCAAAAACTATAGGAAATATGTAATTGTAGAGGACAGGTAACTTCGTCGAAAGATTGTTAAACCAGCGGATAACCAAGCTTGTAACTGTTTTACAACAAACGAGGAACAGTGGACACATATTTTGCTTTCATCGAACCATAATTTGGGGGAATGCATTCCCCAAAGGTAGAGCGCTTAACAGTGTCAATAGGCGATTTTGTTTGATTTTAATGTTACGGTATGGCGACTTCGGAACGAAAAGAGGGCGTATGTAGAGTCTCCTTTCCGCAAAGCATACCTCATTTATATGCAGCCCATAATATTTTTGCTGTTACCTAGAAAGCATGATTAACCAGAATTGCCAGATTATCCCAAATAGACAGGAAAATGAATAAAACAAAAACTACTGTATTAGTACGTTCTAAAAACTATTGAAATTCTCGAGCAAATTTTATTTACTAATTCGCAAAGATTTTAACGTAAGGCAAAACATGGCTGTGAAGTATTATGTTAGTGTTCACACCATGAACGTAACTATATAAATTTTTGTTTGAAACTCCACGTTTTCCCTGTCATCCCACCTTGTGTATGTGGTGTGTGTGTGTGTGTGTGTGTGTGTGTGTGTGTGTGTGTGTGTGAGAGAGAGAGAGAGAGAGAGAGAGAGAGAGAGAGAGAGAGAGAGAGAGAGAGAGAGATTCTAGAAGCATCTACGAATTTTCATTTGGTTAAATATATATATTGAATATGTTGTCAGGACTGTCATAAATCAGCCTAGCGACCTCGAAAACTGCAACTTCGACCCTAACCATGTTTGCTTTCGGTTATCGTACATGTCACCCAAGTTACACCTGTATGTCACTCACATCGGTGCAAGGAATGTGTTACTTCAGTAGCATGTTGTAAGTAGGCTGTTTAGGTTTTATATTGGTAACGCCACGTAGCGCTCTCTATGAAAATCACTGGCTGTGCTGTGTGCAGTCTGCGGCTGGGTGGCATTGTTGTAATATTCGCTATTGTAGTGTTAGGCTGTTAACAGCACGTAGCGTTGCGCAGTTGGAGGTGAGCCACCAGCAATGGTGGATGTGGGGAAGTGAGATGGCGGATTTTTGAGAGCGGATGATCTGGACCTGTGCCCATCAGAAACAGTACATTTGTAAGAATGGATATCATGAATTGCTATATATATATTATGACTTTTGAACACTATTAAGGTAAATACATTGTTTGTTCTCTATCAAAATCTTTCATTTGCTAACTATGCCTATCAGTAGTTAGTGACTTCAGTAGTTAGAATCTTTTATTTAGCTGGCAGTAGTGGCGCTCGCTGTGTTGCAGTAGTTCGAGTAACGAAGATTTTTGTGAGGTAAGTGATTTGTGAAAGGTATAGGTTAATATTAGTCAGGGCCATTCTTTTGTAGGGATTATTGAAAGTCAGACTGCATTACGCTAAAAAATATTGTGTCAGTTTAGTGTTGATCAGAATAGGTAAAGAGCGAAATGTCTGAGTACGTTCAGTTTTGCTCAGCTGTTTGAAAATCAAATAATGTAAGAGATTTATCAGAACAGTAATTCAATTAATTTTTTTAAGGGGACGTTTCAAATGTCGACCCTTAGCCGAGGATACCTCACTGGAATCTTCTGATTTTTTTCTTGTAGTTTGTGTAATTAGTGTAGCTATTGTTTATTGCTAGCGCGTAATCGTAGAGGGAATTTCCTTTGTAGTTGTAGATTTTCATTGTTGTACAGTAAAACAGTTGTGGCATGCATGTAGATTTGCACCAAGTATTTCGCAGTTGCGCTTGCAATTAACTAGATATTATTTTCAGTGATATATTAATGTGTTTTCTTATTTTGCTCCTCAAGTTGTGCTTCTCTGTGTTATCGTGTGAAATATTGTGACAATAATGGCGTGTGAAAAACGTAACACTAGGCTCCAAAGTAAACTGAGAAATAATAGTGACGACGAGCGTAGCTTATCAGCACCACTGTGTAATGAATTAACAGACATTCAAAGTGGTAATTTGGTAATTGTGCATAGGGAAATGGAGCAGGCGGCAAATAATAGCGTAGATAGTGAAACAATTAGTGAACAGGGAAGCAATATCGATCGATCGGTCGGCAACAGCTCGCCTCAGGAATCCGAAATGACAAGACACAATCTCGCAAATAGTGTAGATTCGGGTTTTGGGTTCTCACCGTTTTCTCAAATAAGTCAAGACACATTTTCTGCTTGTCAAAATGTGAATGTTGCCGGTGCAAATTCAGTGCCGGAAAGCACTGAGGAATATGTTTCAGACACCAGTGCATTGTTATTACAATTAATACAGCAAACGGGACAAACACAGCAAAAGCTTCAAAAGTTAGACACAATGGAACAAAATCTTCAAAGGTTAGACACAATGGAACAAAATCTTCAAAAGTTAGACACCACGCTAGAACAAACACGTGAAGATTTAACTACTGAGTTACATAAAATCGAATCGAAATGTCAAAAAGTCTGTAATGACGTAAAAACACAAATTTGTGAGCATTTCCAACATATTTTTTCGCGGCATGAAAATACATTACAGAATTACGAAGCAACCATAAAATAACTGCAAACTATTGGTCATGAAAATCATGAGACCTTGCAAGCAAAGATTGACTCAGTTGCATCTACCGATTCGGTTACGTAACTTGCAAAAACTCAGGAAAACTTAAAGGACACAGTAGATACGATTTGAACACAAATGGACACTCTTACACTTGGTTCAGAAAAACGCTCTGAGGAAATAAGTTCACTATCGGAGAAAGTAGCCGAACTTTCGGATCAGTTCTCTAACTTATCTACAAAGGTGGATGATGATCTGAATGACACAAGACCTATAGCCTTCACTGACACAGAAGAGTACGAACAAATTAGGAAATTCAAACAAAATCAGAATCAAATTAATACGCAACACCAAAGAGAAATCCGGGAAGTACAAGATCAGCTGACACAGGTAATACAAGAATTATATATTTCAGAGGACACTGGCGCTCCAATACGGGAAGAGGGACATAGAAATACGGAACACCCACAAAATAATAACACAGGGCACTTCGGAAATTATGAAAGAAATTGGCAAGGTACACCGAATTTTGAGATGGAACCGCTGAAACGACGTAACAATGACCGACATGCGACTCGCCGACATGATGATTTTGACTATAAGCTGTTTATTACTACACGTAAATTCAAAAATTTTAGAATTCCGGCAACGACATTCATCCACAAGCGTGGCTTCATCAATTCTCTCATTGTTTTCCTCCCAACTGGTCATTAGAGCACAGATTAGAATTTAAGTGTGGCTACTTAGAGATTGAACCAGCTGTAAGAATGCGATCGGTCATTCACGATTGCCACAGTGAAGGAGAATTTTACCATGCCTTCCTCTCAGCATATTCGTCTGAAGCCACACAAGACCGAGTAAAACATAGAATCATAATGATGAAATATTTCGAACAACCTGAATTTCCCAGTCTTGTGAAATATTTTGAAGACATGTTGCACAAGAATCAGTACCTGTCAAACCCTTACAGCCACTCAGAACTCATCCGCATTTGCTTAATCAAATTGCCTGAACATTTACGACATGTTATTTCGGCAGGACGTTGCAAAGACGACATTGAAGCTTTTCAGGGACTCTTACAAGAACTGGAAATTGACACTGACAATCGCGGAACGCAAAAAAAAACAGAAGCACAAAAATTACAGGTCACATGCGTCACAATTCCGTGACGATAGAAATAATAACTGGACACGAGAAAGCTATTCTTGCAACGTAAATCGTGACCAAAACAGATACCAGCCGTATGACAACCGTTGGTAGAGTAATAATTACAGGGAAAGATCACCTCTCCCCGGTAATGATTATCACAGAGACAATCAGAGAAACAGACAATGTGGGAACCAAAATAATTATTATCAAGGGAGACAGAATAACTTCAGACGCAACGGTCCAGCGCGCAGTTAAGATTCAGGGAGAAATTCTCCACCACATGACCGACAAACAAGAAACCATGTAAACTACCGACAAAACGACACACCTGAATTCCATCAGAAGTAGCGGGATTCAAACAGCGCAGGGCCCTCTCGACAAGGTGGATTTGTAGATCTCCAAATCCTAATAAGGACGCGTGCCAACAAAGAGACAGACAGTGACTCACACCGCAGGCAGCCAGGTGCGCCGGCTGGCTCAGAGAAAAATAACAGACGCTAGCTTGAGAAAAATTTTAGCATTCCTTACCGACGTACATAACATGATAATTGTTTTGAAGTTGAAACTCTGCACTAGAAAGCGTTAACGATTGCACCACATTTCACATGTAAAACCGTTTATTGAAAGACAATCAGCTTTTTAATTTAGCCTTTGCTATAAATTTTTCACTTGACATTACTAGTACGCTTCGTCTGACTTAGAAACTGTTAAAATGCAACTATGTTTTAAAGTTAACTATCCAGTCTAGAACCTAGGGAACATATTTAGACAGTAATTACCAATGCATTGTTATAGTGAACAGAGGACATGGTGTTATTGTGTGTGTACATTCTTGCTTTTTAATTGCACAATTACGTAACTACTATAAGGCTTACATACTTAGAACATATACTGCTAAAGAGATTTTAATGCAACATTTTGGTTTACTTGAAAAGACATTCTTTATTTGAAGTACTTTCTGTGAGATTAAAGATGACTTAGTATTTGGTTTCTTTGACAGCTACACGGTTATATCACGACGTTACTAATGTGTGACACAATTTACATTGTTGCTTTTATGCTGTATCTGTTTTATATCTGCACAGTTTTTCTGAATTCTTCTGGAAAGTAAAACATGTTTTACTAGTAACTTTTGTGGTATAGCTACAATGAGACAGCCTTTTTTATAGCACAACAACACGTTACAGTGTAGTGCTTTCTTGATCATGGAACTGTACGTAATAACTACGATATCTATATGCAAAGCATTTCACTTTTGTTTATGATGAGGTGAGTACATTAACTTCAGCAGAACTTTGCTTACAGAGGACGATAACTACGACACTTCCACAGAATTATCTTACAGCAAGACGCACATTTAGCGCTACAGGACACGCATTTCAGTGAATAATTTTGTACTTAAAACATTTATTTTTAAAGATTTTTGAATTACAAAAAAAGTTTTCCCTTATACATTTCATTCTATTGCTGTAATCGGTAACACCTGAGGGTAAAATTACATTAATCCTCAGGGGGTACACGCCTACATTGTGTACTATGTGTTTTGCAAGCACAAGGAGCCCTAGCTAATATGGTATTTGCTTATACAACTTTACACATCGGTACCACATTTCTCTAACACATAAATTACACAGCTATCTGACCATTTAACTGAGAGCCAAACTTTTTTTTTACTACATCAGTGACACTTGTTTACGCATTTACACAGTTGGATAACTTCACGCTTATGAAATCGTATTTTGTCTGTACCTTGTGAACTGTTCATATTTCTTTTGGGACCATTGTGATGCTATGAGAGCTTTGAATGATGTATTTGGTAAGGGATCATGATTTTTGAAGTACGTTTGAGGTAGATGACTTTATTGAAGGTCTTGAAATTATTGAAAGAAGCTGCGACGAATTTTGAGATGTGATTGGTCTGTTATGATGTTATTATTACGATCACGATGTGTCTTATGCTGTTGACGTATGTTTACGATCAATGTGATGATGCTACCGTATATGAGGAACGTGATTACGTGTTTATAGGTGTATGAATAATGAATAGAAGTTAGAGACTCTGGTTTGTGAAAAAGGATGTTGAAACCAAGAATTGTACATTAAGAGTTATGAGTTGTTTGTCCATGTGTGAATGTATCAGAACACTGCTATTCATTAGATTTCGATTCTACACATTTCTACCGCCATTTTTCGGCCTGTGAATTTTTATTGGTATCAAACTGTCACTGTAGCAGAGACCGCTGTCGTAAATGTTTCGTTAAGGAAGGTAAGTGACCTTGACGTAATGCATAATGGGCGCCCAGCTGAGCGATAGTCGCCTGAAAAAAGAAAGTCATTAGGTGAAAAAAAAGAAAAAAAGGAGGCCATTATCCTCGCTATTGACATTTCTTTGTAGAAAGCATTGCAAATGCGACACGCTCAAACTTGGAAATATATGAGTATACTGTGGAGCACATACTTTGTGCTACTTACTGAAATGCTTATGAGTTGATGGGAAATATTCTTACATCTGCACACCTGATTATGACAAGTGTCTTTCTATGAGAATTGAGAGAATTTCTACTAACGTATGAAATGCCATATGACTATTGAATGATATTTTTATGCTTTGTACATAGTTGCTTATTTCATTTGATATCTGTTTTCCAGCTGTGTTGCAGCATTGGTTTTATAAAATAAAATTAAATGCATTTGCTAATGTGAACACTTCCTGTCAACAGATCTATTAAATAATAATTTTATGATACACATTCTTCGAAAAACGAAAACTTGGAAAGGAAAGAACAATAAGAAGGGACTAATAACAGTAACTGCATACATAATTTTATTTTCAAGTACTTGATAATTTTTTGTAGAATAAGTTTTTGTGATGCACCACTTTAATTGCATAGACGTTACGATGTGAATATACATTTCCCTTATCTGCATTGTTGTCTTTAGTGTACTATTTTTTCTGCTTGAGCTTTGTCATCTTTAGGTGTAAGTTACTGCATTTGCTGCTGCTGTTTGCCAGGCATAGTGCTACTGAATTTCACTTTGTATTACTCTGTTAAGCCAGTTTTACTACTGATTTATTTTTCTTATTTGCTGCACATTGCCTTATATTAGTTGTAATGTTGTATTTGCTTTGCTAATTTAGAGATGTACTGCTGCTTGCTTTGCCAATTTGCATTTTTTTGTCATTGCTGTTTGTGTTAATTGTTTTGTGCTGCTGCATTGCCTCGTCCCTTAGATTAGCATCTGAGCTCAGTAGATTTAAGTTAGCTTAAGATGAGGTAGGCTATATATGAGAACCAGTTGTGATGAATTGGATGAAATGCACTGAGAAGCTATAAGAAATGGTTTGGTCAAAAAAGGATTTTGAAAGAGGATGTGAACAAAAATTAGGGTTTAGGGACAACAGGTTTAGGTAGGATTTTCTTGGAAATAAATGATGAGGTAAGATAATGGAAAATAAATAATGAGGTAAGAAAAATGTGAACATATAAATACAGAAAGCATGCTTGGATAGGATTTTTTTGGTGAAAGGTATAGGTTAATGTTAGTCAGGGCCATTCTTTTGCAGGAACTATTGAAAGTCAGATAGCGTTGCGCTAAAAAATATTGTGTGTAAGTTTAGTGTTGATCAGAATAGGTAAAGAGCGAAATGTCTGAGTACGTTCAGTTTTGCTCAGCTGTTTGGAAATCAAATAATGTAAGAGATTTATCAGCACAGTAATTCAATAATGTTTCTAAGGGGACGTTTCAATGTGTTTCCAGGTAGTAAGTCATATGTACTATACAGACGGAATTCAGCTGCTCGTTTCGATAGACTTTACGAATAATTCAGCAACAACGACCCCAGTACAAAATTTAACTACATTAAATTTCCTTAAAAAATTCCTATTCATCTTTTTTGTAAGACTAATAATTTCCTCGAAGCGAGCGAGCGAGCCGGCCGGAGTGGCCGTGCGGTTCTAGGCGCTGCAGTCTGGAACCGAGCGACCGCTACGATCGCAGGTTCGAATCCTGCCTCGGGAATGGATGTGTGTGATGTCCTTAGGTTAGTTAGGTTTAATTAGTTCTAAGTTCTAGGGGACTGATGACCTCAGAAGTTAAGTCGTTTATGCTCAGAGCCATTTTGAAGCGAGCGAGAGAATTTGAAAACTGTGCACGTGCTATTATGAGGCGCTGCGGGTTGCATAACACCTGTGAGTAGGTGCACTTGTATGTACAAGTTTTGATCGGAACCAATGTGGGTTAGTTATGATTCTTTCTCTCCCCCACCCCTAACAATAGAAGGGATGTCTTAAACCAATGATGGCCATGGTCTATACTGTTGTGCTAAGCCGTTAGCGGACAGCCGTACCGGAAAGGCACACAGTCACTCATAATACTAACCCGACATGGTCTGTAATACGAGCATGACGTCAAAGTTTTATTTCCTCTTTCACGGAGTAGTAAAT
The DNA here is from genome assembly GCF_023864345.2 of Schistocerca serialis cubense. NCBI lineage: Eukaryota > Metazoa > Arthropoda > Insecta > Orthoptera > Acrididae > Schistocerca > Schistocerca serialis. The sequence continues at coordinate 669,297,626 of NC_064641.1, read as the reverse complement.
GTTACGGCACATCTCTGTGTGAGAGGGATGTAGCATTTTATTTTCTCTTTTAGATGGCAGTAAACGTATCAACAAAATTTAGGTACTTAGAAATCATATCGGCCCTGTGACGACTTCTAAAATGCTACTAGAACACTCTGGAATTTTCATTAAATTCTTAGAACAAACTTTAAAGCCAGGGTTTATTTCAATATCTTACCAATTCGTGGCAACGTATGCTGTAGGACTCTCCTGTTGGTAGGTTTTGTACCCACTGATAGGAGCTTGCGTTGAAGAATCACTCAGCTAGACTATAGTGTCCATGGCTGCTCAGGCAAACGTCCTCCCTAAGGCAGCTACGTGTTCAACTTACGCTCCGTGCGCAGTACTTTGCTGCATGTCTTGTAATGGAATTCACCGTTGCCTCCAAAGAATCGCCCCAGTTCGGCTGCGACCTTTATAGAATCAATTTCACCGACAAATTATTCCCCTTGTTTTCATAAATGCCCTAATTTAAACCTGTGCTAGAATTATCATTCGTACATGGAATCCAATGACAGTTGCGAACACGATCAACGATTAGCTGTGCAAGGGAGTGACGGTAATGAAAATTTGTGCCGGACGGGAATCGAATTTGGATTTCCCGCTTTATGCGAGCTGTCACCTTAGCCGCTTTGACTGTCCGTGCACGACCAGCGGTCAGACCTAAATTTCCCTATGTCGTCATTCCTGTGTCACAACCTGTTACACACATTGTATAACTGCCGTGCAGGGGAGGCCTTTTAAATTGAAAGTCGGTGCCCGGTGTCGGCGGGTAAGTATGATATTGCAGCGCCTGCGTTATTAAGAAGAACGGTGCAGTGTTCCTTTGGACATGCATGCAAGTCCGAAGGAACATTGCTTCACTGTTCGTAAAAACAGAGGCACTGCAATATCCTATTTTCATATCTATTCTTCTATGACGTCATTGCCAAGCCTGACCAGACTTTCCACACTATTGTGTTACCCGTATTGCCATAGAAATCAGTGTTCACAACTGATTTGACAGTATTAAGTGCAGACATCGCTTAACGAAGACGTTAAACTCAAGATCTAAGCTGAGACGACGTTAATGCATATTTCTGCTACTGGACCAGAACATATTACGTTCCAGTCATAACTGTTCTCCATAACGAATCATATTACGTAAATCATCCTGCTGTTACTTCTTTCTGCTACCAGTCCAGTATCTGTCACTCAAGACTATTTTCACACCAAGTAGGATGTCTTCTGTGGCTCAGTCTATGTCAGAATCCGCTCTCAGCTTAGCTCTACGAAAAGTTGTCAATAATGTCCTGACTATACCTCGTTTGAAACGTTAGACATCAAATGTATCTTACGTCACATTATACTCACTCTACGACTATCTCTTCTCAGAAACTATTGTTTTTTTATGATTCAGAGATCTGGACAAATTGTCAGTAAATGAAAACTGCTACGAAAAACGTCTTTTATGCTACACAGAAACTTATTAGTGATGATGAAAGGTTAAGATCATACTAACCAAATGAATTATTGGGCGGCATTGCATTGATCCGCAGGCACCCAATTCGACAACAAGGCCACCTGCATAAGATACACACTCGAAATAAACTATTCTGATTTATTTTGCCATGTTAATTTTCGGTCCTCAACAACCAATATTTCAGTTCCATTGTTGGCACCTTTTCAGGTTTCGTTTTCATGCTTGATAACTGGACATCGTATAGAGTCTGTTAATGTTTCCGATCTGATATCCCTTGTGTGTCATAACGTTGTAACATCTCATTTTACTTGTGTCATATCTGCGGCTTTACAGCTACGTAATAATAACACACTCATGGATACTAAGTAATAACAAAAAGCCTACACTGGTCTTCGATATCCTATCAATACAACCAATCCTTCTACCAATCTGTAACAATTATTTTACATAAAACACATTTACAACTGTGATCAGTCTGTTGGTATATCCAAAAAAAATTTGCGTGAAATCTTATGCGACTCAACTGCTAAGGTCATCAGTCCCTAAGCTTACACACTACTTAACCTAAACTATCTTAAGGACACACACACACACACACATCCATGCCCGAGGGAGGACTCGAACCTCCGCCGCGACCAGGCGTACAGTGCATGACTGCAGCGCCTCAGACCGCTCGGCTAGTCCCGCGTGGCTGGTATATCCAGAAATAGTATTAGACTTGCATCATATGGGTTGCAATTTCCATGGAGATATATTTAATTAGGAGTGACTGATAACCGGTCGAAGTATTTTTCATGCAACGAAATTTCTCAAGAATGAACATTTCGTCGACCCTCAGCCTAACTCACTGTAACTTAGCTAGGCAATATTTAAAGCCCAAGTTGGAACAGAACTTTTGCACATCAGTAGCCACCTAGAAATTGACGTCATCGCACCTAACACAGGCCCACTGCCTTAGTTACTAATGAATGTGCAGTAATTGTTACATTTTTTTCTGTAAAGTTCAAAAAATTTCTTGTGTTCTTTAGGTAACTAGGTAAACACCTGTAAGGCGTCTACGAAACCGCTCAGAAAACGTTTTACGCTTAGTCATTTATAAGTAATATTTCCCTCCATTATTTAGAACAGAAAAAATGCTGTGTAGCCGTAGTTTTTCTCTTATCACTTCTCACATCTATGTTTCTTCTCTGGGAGTGTAACTCCACCTCTAGTCGTAATGTTGCGTAGCTTCCGTAATAGGGTCTTCCAGAAGGTAATGCTTTCCAATTCTTATCCTTTTCTTCTACGTAAACAACTAGGTGGCGTTTATAAAAGAAATGATTGTAGCGGATTGCTTCCTGGTTTTGTCTGTTGTCACTAAGATGGGCACCTGCATTAGAGCTTTCTGTCCAGACCATCTCCCAACTTACAGATGTAATTAATCTGCACTCTAACTTAAGCAGTCCGCAGTTCGTGGTCTGGCGGTAGCGTTCTCACTTCCCGAGCAGAAGGTCCTGGGTTCGATTCCCGGCCTGGGTCAGGGATTTGCACCTGCCTCGAGATGACTGGGTGGTGTTGTGTCGTCTTCATCATCATCATTCATCCCCATTACGGTCGGAGGAAGGCAATAGCAAACCACCTCCACTAGGACCTTGCGTAGTACGGTGGTGCGTGTCTCCTCCATCGTTCCCCTACGCTCTGTCAAGGAGTATGGGACATCATCAAATCTTAATCACTGTGGTTGCGATCAAGCTGCTAACAAAAGCTGAGGACAGGTGATAAAATGACAACACTACCTTAATAAAACTCAAACAGTCAAATAAACAGATATAATGGTTCCAATGGCTCTGAGCACTATGGGACTTAACATCTGAGGTCATCAGTCCCCTAGAACTTCGAACTACTTAAACCTAACTAACCTAAGGACATCACACACAGCCACGCCCGAGGCAAGATTCGCACCTGCGACTGTAGCGGTAGCGCGGTTCCAGACTGAAGCGCTTAGAACCGCTCGGCCACACCGGCCGGCAGATATAATGAATAAAGGTATTACAGATAGAAGAAACTCAATCGTATGGGGCTGAAATGAGTGGCAGTGCGTGCTTGAACTGTTCAGCTTTTACAAGTCACTTGACCGGCAGCCACTTCTCTGTTAGCAGGCAAAAATTCATGCTAGAAACAATGAATTACACTTCAAAACGAAAGTCTGTGAGAAAGATATCTGTCAGGTGAAATTTTGAAGATAGCGATACGTGAGCGGCAGCCTGGGTGGCTACGTGCTTCGAGTGTGACCTCACTTCAGAGCCCTCATCGTAATATTTATTAATCGACTTGTCGCGATGAACGAGTAACAAGAGGCTTCAACGATTTACACTTAGGATAACGGACAGCTTTCCTTAAACATCTAGTGTTTCAGCATTCCGAAAGACTTCCACAACGTGGGACCTAGTGTGTAGGTCAATTTGGACCGCAAGCTGAGTGTACGTACCGTAGAAGCGACGGTTGACGTCTCCAGTGCGGCCCAGTAAGTGAGAGCCAATGTTCGCCTTGGGTGCTATTTAAAACCTCTGCTCTCGAGGAAAACAGTTGAGAGACCAAAGTGGCAGTGCTTTTTATGGCGAACTGAACTCCGTCTTTTGCAGCGCTGGGACGTAAATTGGCCAGGCGGTATTGGCCAACACAGACAAAGGGAACATTCCTCGGTGAAACAAGACCGCCTGTAATAAACATGTATATTAATTTTAGGAATAAAAGTCGCTGAATCTGCTTCTGGAGCACAGCAATTTATGAAAGTGAGTAATGGCCTGAAGGAAATCGAAAAAGAATAGAATTACAAATTTTTATGCATGGTCTTACGGAACTATACTGAAAATTATTGGAATGTAAAATGTAAGAAATGAGGAGCTTCTCCTTCTCCATTCGGTCAGCAAAGAATGATATGCGGTAAGCGCTAAATAGAAAAACTAACACGTTGATACCACCTGTGAGAAGACGTGAGACAATACCGACGGTGCTATTAGAGGCAGAGAGGCAGCAGTAGACGACTAAATTTGTACGGAGGGGGAGAGAGAGAGAGAAGAGAGAGAGAGAGAGAGAGAGAGAGAGAGAGAGAGAGAGAGAAATAGTAACACACCCTAATACAAAAAATAACGACGCCCCACGAAGTATTTATCCGAATGGAACCGAAAACGGTAGACGAATCGTACGCGTATAAAAAAATGATTAAAATTTCTGAAAAAATCGATGCTTTCTACAAGCAAAAGAGCTTCACACACGGAGCGAGTCAATAATGCGTTGGTCCAAGTCTGGCCCTTATGAAAGCAATTATTCGTGCAAGCAATCATTCACCTTTTGATTGATTTATTAGCTGGATGTTCTCCTGAGGCATAGCGCCAAATTCTGTCTGATTGACGCGTCGGATCGTCAAACTCATGAGATGGTTGGAAGGTGCTTCCCAATACGTTCAAAATGTTCTCAAATGGGCGTAGATACGGCCAACTTGCTAGCCAAGGTAGGGTTTGGCAAACACGAAGACAAGCAATAGAAACACTCGCCGTGTGAGGATGAGCATTATTTGCTGAAATTTAAGGCCAGGACGACTTGCCATTAAGGCATGAACGCGGGGAGCAGACTACCATCGTCGTATCATAGTGCTGTAAGGGTACCTCTGTTGGCAGTCAATGCGGTCCTGTTATGACATGAAGTGGCACTCCCAGACCATCACTCCTATTTGAAGGACCGTATGGCGGGCGGCAGTCAGGATGGTATTCCATCGGTAACGAGGACGTTTCCAGACACAGCTGCCCTGGACATCTGGGCTGAGTTTGAAGCGGCGCTAGTCTCTGGATACAGATCTACCCCAGTCAACGACATTCTAGGTTGAAGATGTCACTGGAGACCCCTCGGTCAGCGCTAGGATACGAAACGCACTATCGTCCGTTATCCGGTCCGACTACCAGGAGAGACACCCTGGGGCGTCTGTTTCTGGAGTTGTATGCGGGACCCCTCTGATTGTCATCTTCGGCAGCGTCACAGCACAGCTTTACAAAAAATTGTTAAGATATCCTTCACAATGATATCAATACATAGGGAGCAAACGTTCGGCAACATGCTATTGATTTTGTCAATTTGTGAAGCTCTTTCTCTTGACTAAATCATCTAATTTTTCATAAATTGTAATCGTTTGTTGGTATTAGAGTGCAGACCCGAACTCCACCGGAAAATTCGGTGGGTATCAGGGATTTTTTTAATATAATGATATAATAGACCCGAGATCCCTGGAAGTAATAATGATATTATTACAAATTATTCGCCGGCCGGAGTGGCCGTGCGGTTCTAGGCGCTATACTCTGGAACCGAGCGACCGCTATAGTCGCAGGTTCGAATCCTGCCTCGGACATGGATGTGTGTGATGTCCTTAGGTTAGTTAGGTTTAAGTAGTTCTAAGTTCTAGGCGACTGATGACCTTAGAAGTTAAGTGGCATAGTACTCAGAGCCATTTGAACAAATTATTCAGTTTGTTATTCCAATTACGTACCCACCTTCCTTTGGAAACACTGACTAAGCCTTGAATTGCAACCATCAGTCGGTAAAGCACAGATCACAGTGAAATGTAATAGACCTCAGAAACATGGAAAAGTACTATGACGTAGTTGCCATCGCTGCTGGAGAAGCTTAGCGTAGCTTCGTTTTTGCCGCTTTCCACTGCATACAAGAAACCCAAAGGCGACGTGCATATCTACCATGTCGTCATCAGTAAATTTATCCGTAACACTGCGTGTGGCTGTCATCGTAAAATCCTAGACAGAACGCAGTAGTACTGAATGCATGCTCGAAGACAAAGACTAAAGTGGATATAACTGTGTTCGACAGCAAGTTTTGCGAATAAGTGATAAAGTTTGTTTGCGAACAAGACGCACTGTGGTCGTTGCACTATTGCTCAGATTTTTACGGTACAGTACACATACTGAGACAACGGGGGTAAGAAGTCAAACAAAAGGCACTTACTATCTGACGAGCTACCGTAGACCACGGGTCCCATCAGTAAAAATGCTCAGAGAATATCTGCAAGCTCCGAAATCATGTCGGCGTAGTTCTGCTTCACCCTAAATACAATAAACAGCTGCTGACGTTGTTATCAGAGCTCAGGCTCAGGAGAGGAAGTCGTTGTTGGCCGTATGAGATCAGTCGGAAGACTTCTTAAATAAAACAAAATTAAATAAAAAATTGGCTAGGTGCAAGTTGATCTCGCGCTCTGAGGGTTCTGTACAAACTTGATTATGTTCAAAATTGTGTGTGAAATCTTATGGGACTTAACTGCTAAGGTCATCAGTCCCTATGCTTACACACTACTTAACCTAAATTATCCTAAGGACTAGCCGGCCGAAGTGGCCGTGCGGTTAAAGGCGCTGCAGTCTGGAACCGCAAGACCGCTACGGTCGCAGGTTCGAATCCTGCCTCTGGCATGGATGTTTGTGATGTCCTTAAGTTAGTTAGGTTTAACTAGTTCTAAGTTCTAGGGGACTAATGACCTCAGCAGTTGAGTCCCATAGTGCTCAGAGCCATTTGAACCATTTTTTTTCCTAAGGACAAACACACACACCCATGCCCGAGGGAGGACTCGAACCTCCGCCGGAACCAGCCGCACAGTCCATGACTGCAAACTTGATAATATATACAGACAGTTCATCCATGCTGGGAATCGAGAAACTTGTTAACTTTTGTCTATTATCGACATTGTTATCGGTCCTGCGAAACACAAGATTTCCGAACATGTTTAAGTCTAAATCTTGAATTCGTATAACAAAGACAAAAGAGATATTCTTTTTCGTTTGATGTAATTATAAATTAACAAATTTGTACTTTTTGCTTCTTGCCTAACTTCATGATTGTAGGGAAGTACCTACAGGTTTTGATGAGTGAGTTTGTACCAAAATATGACATAAATGGTCGTATCTTTTAAACACATTGACTTAGAAGCTTACAGTTATTACACCTCCAAGGGAATATAGGCCTTAGTATCCGACAAACACGGGTAATATACAATATCTACAAGAGCCAAGAGGGAACAGTAAGAGTCGAAGACCAATAACGTAGTGCTCAGAGTAGAAACACTGTTAGGCAGGGGTGTAGTCCTTCGCCCCTACCGTTCAATCTATACATCGAAGAAGCAATGACGGAAATAAAACAAGGTTCAAGAGTAGGATTCAAATACAAGGTAAAAGGATAGCTATCATTGGATAAGCTGATGACACTGCTATCCTGACCGAAAGTGAAGAAGAATTAGAATTACATGATCTGCTAATGAATACAGAGTATGGACTGAGAGTATAAAGACTAGAGTAATGAGAAGTATCAGAAACTAGAACAGCGAGGAACTTAACATCAGGATTCATGGTCACAAAGTAGATGAAGTTAAGGAATTCTATAATTGCGTAGGTAGCAAAATAACACTTGACAGGCGGAGCAAGGAGGACACTAGAGATGGCACAAGGGGCATTCCTGGACAAGAGAAGTCTACTAGTATCAAACATAGGCCTTACTTTGAGGAGGAATTTTCAGAGAATGTATGTTTGGAGCACACCATTGTATACTTGCGAAAAATGGACTGTGAAGTAATCAGAAAAGAAGAGATTCAAAGCATTTGAGATGTAGTGCTACAGAAGAACGCTGAAAATTAAGTGGACTGATATGGTAAGGAATGAGTAGTTTCTCCAAGGAATGGTCGTGTAAAGGAATATATGGAAAACACTGACAGTAAGAATGGATAGGATGGTACGATATCTGTTAAGACGTCAAGGAATAACTTCCGCGTTTAAAGAGGGAGCTCCAGTGGGTAAAACCTGTAGAGGAACACATCCAGCAAATAACTGAGGATATAGGTTTCACGTGCTGCTGCTACTTTGAGATGGAGAAGGTTCGTCAGTAGAGGAATTCTAGGCAGGCCACATCAGACCAGTAAGAAGACTGATGAGAAAAATAATTGGACGTGATAAGTATATCCATTCGTGAGAAAAAGGATTTTTAACATTTAGACAGTCATACAGACAACAAAGTTTTTCTGTGATACTGTAAGGGTTCCGTTTTTAGGCAAGCCTAAAAACGGAACTTTAAGAGTGACAGCTCAATAAAAAGGCCGCTACATTATAGAAGGATGTAGGACAATGGGCCAAATAGTAGCTCGACCCATCAACACATTATTTGAAGACAGGGTTGGTAGTTCTATCTGACTGTCCCCCACTTCACTGGTATTAAGTTGCAAACATTGTCGCAAGGGAGCAGCTCGACTGGAGTCTCCGAGCGGAGAGGAGCAGTTTCTTGGAACGAGACGTCTACGACCAGGTAGCTTGCCTTGCAACGGAAAGAAATTCTGCTCTGATGATGAGGCCGAAATTCGTTGAGTCGCTGAGGTTCCCCCGCGGCCCCACATACTCTGCGCTCATTCGTAGCCACCACTGGTTTATCGATCGGCACAATCGCAGCCAATAACAGTGGTAGCACAGCTTTCTATCCACCGGGTAATGCGAAGAACTCATCAGCAGATAAACGCCGATGAACATGCTGACAGCTATTTCAGCATGTCGCAGAAGGCAGTTAGCATGTATGGCACTAGTTCGTGTAAACTGCGACAGTCAGTGGCTTCCGAATTGTAATATTCCAAAATACATGTAAAAATTAATTGTTATCCCTGAATTATTAAGCAGCAGATACATTAATTTTTGAACACACAGGAATGAATGGTAATCATACTCATGGGGTTACAGTACATTCACAGAAACAGTTCATTTCGCAGTGAATAAAAGGTATCACCGGCTTTCTGGGTGGAAAGCAGCTAAATGAACTTTCTGTGTTGTTTTAAACCAGTTAATCTCATTCCGCGTGTCCGGTGGCAGACAGGAAAAGCTGTATCTGCCAGTACTGCTGATCCATAACTCTCCTACAGACGGCTGCACGGGGACCCCGGAAAGCTCATGCTACAGTTCTCTCACGCTGCTTCATCGTACTACTTCAATGGCAGTGGGAGGATTACACACATTCCATTTTTATTCCATTCTAAGCTTTCTCAACGAACAAAAATGAGGCATAGAGGTGGTATAAATTATAAGTAGCTACTATGAATAGTTAATACATTCATAGGGTTAGTGCTACTTAAAAGAAACGTTATCTTCTAAGAAGGATATTGGTAGTGTTGTAAAATACTGCAGCAAAAAGTAATGTTACCAGTTACGAAATTGAAATATTTGACAATAGTTATAGAAGGAACATAGAAGCGTATAATCATAGTTTTGTCCCATCCGCCAAAACCGCACTACAAAGTTATAGCTCTAATGCGATGATTCCGTAATTTCTGCCAAACAATTTTTAAGGAATTTTGATTATCTCTGGCTTTCGACTTTTGATGACGAGTAGTTTTTGCTGAAAGGTTTACACTTAATACTCTTAGCTTGAGCATTCGAAGACGAGTGTATAAAAGTTGTTCACTCCTACAACCCTTCTCCTACGCACCCGACATATATCTCGGAAACATCTGAAAGACATAAATGAAATACTAATTAGAACATGAATCGGAAACTACCAAATACTAACAAAGAGTTAGATGAAATTACATAAGGAATTAATTATTATTTTCTAAGAATGTTAGACATTGTCAGAACTGAATTCTTAAGGTGAGATTCTTCAGTGCGGTACATGTATTATTATTTTTCTACAAGGAATTCTATTGGTCAGTGAAAAACCATACCAATAAAACGCACCTAAATCCCCCCCGGTGTAATACTAAGACACAAAGTCATTGCGAAATATGACTGAGGTTACCGATGCGACACTCTGAAATATATCTAACAGTATATCGAGAATGAAGACATTACGTGGTGTGCTTAGAATTTTCAAAAGTGGAGCCACGTTGTAACTGCCAAATTTTTCTTCGTTGAGGCTGTATCAGCTATCATTTGTTACAAAGAGTGCTCCTGAAACTCGAGGCGCACTTGTTCTTCTAGCGTACTGCCGACAAGGAAACGTGAGGGACCCCCTCCCCAACACAAAAAACCGCTCGACTAGGCCATTTAATTTTATCTTGTGGTGTTTCCCAGTAATCAACCCAATCAGCACGCTTTAATGCAGTGAATTGTAAATCATGGTAATTATTCAGGCATTCCGATCATTTCTTATAGAAATAAATGTCGTTTCGTGATATTTACCAACCACAAAAGCGAAAATGTTATGGACGTTCTACTAAATGTTCTGTAATTTATAAGATGTTATCGTTCGTACAGTAAACTGTCAAAGCACAAGAGAAGGTAGTGAAAGTGTAGCTGACAATATTGATGCTTCCCGTATCTTCAAATAGTAACACGAAATTAGGAGTAGTAAAACGGAAGCAAGTACTTCTCAAGAAATTCCTATATGTAGTGTGTAACATGGATAGAAAATAACCGAAATTTTGAATTAATGTAGTACGATTATCTTCTGTGATTTCTCAGCTCATCAGTGATTATACTTAAATAGTTTCCGTACCTCTGCAGCGCGAGATCCAAGTGAAAAATACCACTTAAAATTGTGCGAATCATTTAATGAAACTAATTCTTACCGAAAATTCTCTCTTCAGTAGGATGGTGAATTATACTGCTGGAAGTGTACAGTTGTGTATGAGAGCGATTAGTCCATTTCGTGACGCCAACAATGATAGTACGAGCTTCGCTTTCGATGACAACGATTGTAGGTATATGCTCTACAACACAAAATCGTGTAACACCGTGTTACGATTGCAGGTAGGCACTGAAGGGCAATAAGGAGGACATTGTAGGGGGAAATGGAAGGAGAGATGATAATTCCTCTCACCAAAATAAAATTCACTCACCAGCAGCACAATATTTTTTAAAAATTTACATTAACGTTTTCATCAGACTAGTCTGTCATCTTCATCTCCATTAGTAGAAGAAAGGCTTAAATCTGAGGTGAACGGACGTCATAGAAAGCTCGAGCGATAAAGATGTCCTTCGTTAAAGAACAAACTGTGACACACCGAACAAAGCGCATATACGAAGAATAACAAACAAAAGATTGTTTCGGCATCATTGGAGATCAGCAGGCATCTCAAACCAATCACAGAAGTCTTTAGAATGGGCTATGGCTTGCTGTACACATTAAAGTGACTTACAAAATTTTTGTCCAGGACACCTTGGTGGGTTACTGAATACCCCACTCATTTTTCACTTACATTTTTCTAACAGATGGTAGCACTTTATTATTCGAGATTCTAGTTATTCTTTGCTCAGGTACAGGCCTGTCCAGTAGCAGGTGAAAACTTGATTGAAGTATTTGTAATTTTCAGTATCAGCATTGTTGAGACACCACTTACCCAGTACAGTACTACAGTAGGAATTTTCCACAATTCCGTATTTATGAGGCTTTTTAAAGCGATGTAGAACTGTGCTAGTTTTTGTTCTTAGCGTTAATCCCGTCTAGTACGGGGCCTGCTGTGCTCAAGATTAGGAAGATTAAACTTTGCTGCCGGAGCCTTTCCTGTCGCAGTAGTCGTCAGTTACCCAATGGAGGGAAGTCGTGTGCGCCACCTGTCTGTGAATCGTGTAAACTTTGTGTGTTTAATGTTTGTGTATCGAACTCGTGTTTTCTGAGGCGGAATGTGCGGACAAGTCTCGCGTTTGCCTGAACGAGCGTGAGAACCTGCCTAAAAACCACACTTTGACTCAGTGCACAGTCGATCTGTGTCATTCTTACCTCCTTGCCTCACAGGATAGCGCGCTCCACGCTACGCTCTACGGTGCTGCTGTCCCAATAAGAGGTTTACGTTTTACAATAATAAATGTATGGACGTGTATAGGCTATATACACTATGTGATCAAAAGTATCCGGACACCCTCAAAAACAAATGTTTTGCGTATTAGACATCGTGAGAGAGCAGAATGGAGCGTTCCGCGGAACTCACGGGCTTCGAACGTGGTCAGGTCATTAGGTGTCACTTGTGTCACACGTCTGTACGCGAGATTTCCACTCTTCTATACATCTAAACATCCCTAGGTCGACGGTTTCAGATGTGATAGTGAAGTGGAAACGTGAACGGACACGTACAGCACAAAAGCCTATCGGCAGACATCGTGTGTTGTCTGACAGAAACCACCGACAGTTGAAGAGGGTGTAATTTGTAACAGGCAGAGATCTATCCAGACCATCACACAGGAATTCCCAACTGCATCAAGATCCACTGCAAGCACTATGACAGTTAGTCGGGAGGTTCATGGTTGAGCGGCTGCTCATAAGCCGCACATCACGCCGGTAAATGCCAAACGACGCCTCACTTGGTTTAAGGAGCGTAAACATTGGACGATTGATTAGTGGAAAAATGTTGTGGGGAGTGACTAATCACGGTACACAATGTGGCGATTCGATGGCAGGGTGTGGGTATGGCGAATGCCCGGTGAATGCCCGGTGAACTCCATCTGCCAGCGTGCGTAGTGGCAACAGTAAAATTCGGAGGCGGTGGTGTTACGGTGTGGTCGTGTTTATCATGGATGGGCTTGCTCCCCTTATTCTTTTGCGTGGCACTATCGCACCACAGGCCTACATTGATGTTTTGAACACCTTCTTGCTTCCCATTGTTGAAAATCAATTCGGAGATGGCGATTGCATCTTTCAACACAATTGAGCACCTGTTCATAATGCATGGGCTGTGACGGAGTGGTTACACGACAATAACATCCCTGTAATGGACTGGCCGGCGCAGACTGCTACCTGAATCCTATAGAACTCCTTTGGGATGTTTTAGAACTCCGACTTCTTGCCGGGACTCACCGACTGACATTGATACCTCTCCTTAGTGCAGCACTCCGTGCAGAAGGGGCTGCAAATTCCCTAGAAACCGTGAAGCACCTGGTTGAACGCATGCCTGCGAGAGTGGAAGCTGTCATCAAGTCTAAGGATAGGCCAAGACCATACTAAATTCCAGCATTACCGTCGGAGGGCACCACGAACTTTTAAGTCATTTTCAGCCAGGTGTCCGGATACTTTTGGTCACATAGTATATATTTCATATATATAATGCGTAAGTATATGAATAAAATGTAGATAGTGAAGAAAAGATGCCACACTTGGCGGTCGGCATGCGACTCCTCATCCCATTTCAAGATAAAAGTGTATGCAATAAAACCTAGTCTTAACAATAGGTTTAGTAGAAATATGATTCTAGCAACGCTGTAGCTGCGTACAGCGAGGTCAGTAACAGGTACAATGAATTCTGCGCTGTACCCGAGCCAACCCTTTAGGTCATCGAGACAATAGCGTAGAGAACGGATAAGCAGACTTGCGGAAGTCCGAGTCACGTTCGCACCAAACTCTGTCAGTTAAGCATCAAAGTGTATCAAGCTTCCACCTCAGCACTGCGGTATGTTGTGTATTTGTTTGTGTTATTGTAACCTTTATCTAAATATTAAAATATAACATGAACTACTTACAGACGTAAACGACCACTTTGTATCATCCATGACATAAAGCAAGCCACTACAGAATTCACTACAGTAACTTCGTCTGTATCAATGAAGTACAAATAATGCAATAGGAAGGCTACACAAAGTTTCATGTTATGCTACATTTTACGTCCATGCTTATCTTCACCGTGCCGGTATATGCTCAGTACAAGCAACATAAACTTTAGAGCAGACATTAAAGGCGACCACCTTGAATTTGAAAACACTTCGCCACTCCCTGGATCATTCTTTGCTGGATCCTATACAAAGACACCTGCGTCCACCACTGCTCAAGTGGCATACACGCCAGCTTTCAGGTCTTGTACATCCACGGGTGGCGTACTATAAACGTGTTCCTTTAAGAATCCCCACAAGTAAATGTCTAGTGGATTGAGTGCAGGGAACTTGTAGGCCGGAACACTGAACCTCCAAGGCAATGCTTCCCTGGAAACGCTTCATGTAAGTAGTTGAGCATATCCATTCCAAAGCGTGGCGGTACACCATCATGTTGAAACCACACCTGCTGCCGAACGTCAAGTGGAACATTTTTTAATGCGCCAGACTAAGTATTGCAAAGAAACGTACGATACAGGATGCCTTCAGCTTGTCACGAAATAGATAAGGTCCCGAAAGCACTCTTCCCACGATTTATGTCAAAATGTAAGTGAAAGCCACGTTCACGCGCGACATATGCATTGTGTTTCGACAAATAATGGCTGTTGTGTAGGTTGAAAATAACTTCACGGATGAAGCTATTTTCATCAGTCCACATCACATTATTCATAAAATTTTCGTTATCTTCCACTGTATGTGACGAATGCGGTCTTCTGGACTCCAGAGTTAAGCAATACTTCAGTAAACCATCTTTAAAATATCTGGAACTTCCTTGCAATATCATAGGTACTTCACCGAGGTGACCGGAGAACGATTTCAGGAATCGCGTCAGCTTTCGTAGAGTACGTTTAGTCCTCGAACATCCTCTGTCCATTACTTGTGGAAAAAAAATACTGGTTTCCCGAAGGCGATGTTCCAGGGGACGAAGAATATTCTTATCGGGACTGCGCGTTTGAGGATACCGTGCAGCGTATACAAAAGCAGCAGCAGCAGCTTGGTTATCGGATGCATCGAACACCGAAAGCATGTCGATGTGTTTATCGCTTGTGTACTCCATCGGGAAGCCGACCTATGCGAACTGGACACGACCAATTATGGTTGTGCACCTCGTGGATAATAGACATATGCATGCAGTTTAACTGATCCGACTGATATTTGATGGACTACTGACGTGTGATAATATGATTTCCTTCTGATAAACGATGAGAACTACGGACTGGACGTCTAAAAATACAAAAGAACTAATGAGGATGGATGTGGATTTGATGACACAGCATTCCACTCATTGAGCTACGATCGCTGGTACGGTAGTGGGGGTGATATACGTTTGTCTACATTCCGATGTGCTGCACGATGTGGCATCGCTGCCAGCTACTCTTATTGAAACATGGGTTTTGAAAATGCATCTTGTCTGATTTTGCTAGATAAACTTCTGTCTTGAACCTGGATAAGGAATCACAAATATATTACTCGCGCAAACAAAGTTGACACTCGCCGCCGTGGCCGATGGGAGCGACTGTAAATGGGAAATGCCTTTACAGTCGCTCCCATCAGCCACGGCAACGAGTGTCAACTTTGTTTGCCTGTATAAAACCTCCAAGTGCGCATTTTTTTTCTTCACCCTGTATAATAGTGAAATTTTATTACCGAGCAGGAATGTTGTTTTCTGATCAGGTTATGATTAGAATAGTAATACAGAATCTCAATTTTCAATAGCAATAAATACGGTTGGATGGTAGAGAGAGGAGGGGGGAGGTGGAAGATGACATAGAAAGAAGATGTGGGCAGAGGGTTGTGAGGAAATGGACATAGCGGAATGAATGAGATGTAGTGAGAAGGGCAGGGAGGGATGGGAACTGTGATGCACAGAGATGGAGGCGGGGAGCGAGTGGGGGGGGGGGGTGGCAGGAGAATGTAGAGAGGGGGAGAGAAGATGGCTGTAGAAAGGGGGAAGCTGTGATGGACGGAGAGAGGACAGGGCGGAAGGATGAGGGACAGAGAGGGAGAGGAGGTGATGGACAGAGAGAGAAGATGGAGAAAGAGAAGGAGGAAGGGATGGAAAGAGAGGAGGAGGTTAGGATGTATATCCAGTTCTCATACATATTAGAAATGTGTGCTTTCTCTTTTCTTTATTTTCCATTTAATTAGAATGAGCTTTTTATCAGACTTGCTGATAAATATCGGATGAGAAGATTATCAGGATTACTGCGAAGAAGAATGTGATGTTTGAGGACGAGGCGAATATAGAAGGATAAAATACACGATTTATGAGAGCAATGATCATGATCATATTAAAGAGAAGGTGAAGGTTTATAATAAAATTATGTTCTGGGAAAAGAACCAAAAGTTACATCCAAATAATTCTTGAGGAAAGAGAGTACTGCTACTACTGACACTATTTTGTCCCAGGAAGAATAACAGAAAGGCAAAGATTACGTGATGACTGTAACTGATTTAAAGTAGCACGCGTAAAGGGTCTTTATGTCATGACTAAGTGAATTATCATGTGAAACTTGAATTGTTCAATGACTTAATAAAAATAATTTCATAGCAACAACACGTAAAAAAAAATTATATACTATCGACAACAGGATCAGTGATTTAGTTTATTTTTATCATTGGAATAGTCAGTTTCCCAGTATAACATTCATAGGTAGCGCTCGTAATTACTATATTGCGTGGTTAATATTTAGGTACGCGGATGAGGATAAAAGATCGGCGCAAGCGGATAAGGAATATGAATATAAAACACACGTGGTATGCCGATAAGAAGACAAAATAGGTTAAGTTTTAGATTGAAAGTCTAGACGGGCCGCAATAAAATGTCAGAACGAAAAAGTGACACAAATTACTAGCCGCAAGCATTAACGTCGATGTCGGAAGAACGTAATAGTTGATAGCTACTGTGGTTACCGTGCAGCCGCTAGGCTCGGCACGGGGATTCATGAATATGTACGACACCACGTGACAGTGCAAGTCCTTTCTCCTCTGTGAAGCGAGCCAGATCTGCCCGCTTTAGCCACTTATCCGCGGCCGCGGACCCTCCACGGTCGATGCCTGAAGCGGTCTCTCGGGCAGCCCTGCCGCCGGGTTAAGACACGCCGCACTGCTCCGCGTCTCCCACGCCTGCCCCCTGCCCCTGCCCAGCAGCTGGAACCGCTGCCGCCGAGATACCGCGGGCGAAAATAGCGCCGGTCGCGCCCGGCGCAGCTCTGAAATCGGGCGCGCGTGACGTCACAGTAGCTGCGTGCGCCGCGCGGTCACGGAGCGGCGCGACAGCGCCGGCCGGCTCATCCAATGTGCCCCGAGTTCGGTTTTACACCGGGACATCCCGACGCATACTATAACGAAAAGGAAGTTTAATCATCTTCTAAATACACCATTGAACCATTACAGGACAAAGTCCATGGAACAGAGGTAACAAATCGATACAGGTAGATGGCTGAACATAACGTAAGAAACGATACAGTAAGCGAAACAACCGCCGACAAACGCGACACCGACTAGTTTCACGGGTTGGCAACGCTCACAACTTGCACGAAAACAAACGAACAGACATAAACACTGTAATACTGTGCAGAGAGAGGAACATACATGACTTCAGTTCAGTTTACGAAGGCGAAGTGTAAGTAACTTAAATGCAGAGCAAGAAGTACTGGAGAATGTCAAAAGCGGCCAAGTACATATGTGAAACGAAGTCTTTCACCGTTAATCGTTGCTAACAGGGAAGGAAGAAGCTGTGATTTCGAGAATATGTAAAGAAACACCATAACTTGCACTCCAGCTTTATAAACAAAATACAGTGTTTAATCTAAAACAAAAAATAATGTACAAAGTTCTGAATTGAATTTGCAGTACAACCAAGGAAGATGCTGCATAAAAAAAAGCGAAACGCGTCTTTTATGAAATTGCCATAAGCTTAAGACGGAAAACAAAAATAACATATCTAACAGTAAACGTTGTGATCCGGAAACACATTCGTTCATTAGTAATCTAATTCTATCGGATACGGTCAACAATTCTACCTTTAGAGGAGGGGGGAGGGAGGGAGGGAGGGGGACGTGCAGTCTATGGTAATAGTACTTTTGCTGTACGTCGTTACGAGAGTTGTGTTGCTTCAGGATGGTTCGACCAACAATGTACGTTCAGAGGCTCCGCACAGTCACTCTAGTGGAACAGGGAACGAGACAGCGAATGTCGCTGTGAGTCAAAGTGATGTCTCTAGAATGTGGAACAAGTTTCTAGAGAAAGGATCAGTTGAAGATCGTCACAGAAGTAACAGCGGAAGAAAAACAGGTGCGCAGGACCGAAATTTGCGTACAAGAGCAAGCATAAACCTACAATACAATGTTGGACGTGTACAGCGGCAATTCCAAACAGCTACAGAAGTGCAGGTATCAACACAATCGATACGACACAGGCCCTGTGAGCAGGGACTGTGCTCCAGGAGACCTCGAGACTCCTCCTCTAAATTTGGTTCAGAGAGGGCTTCATGTCGCATGGGCACAAAGCTCACTTTGTAGACTAGGCAGCACTTGGGCACAACGTTCTTTTCTGGTGAGGCACGTATCATGTTCCACATTAATAATACTGATAGTCCTATGTGGAGGCAACGAGGACAACGTTTACACCCTAACTGGATCAGTCATGTTTTTGGGGGGGGGGGAGTCATGCACTCATATGCCGAAAAATGGGAGGACGACTGTGTGAGATATCGGGAAGACATCCTTGCACGGATTGTGGCTCCACTTGGTGAACATACTGGAACGTGACTAACGCTGTTGGATGACAACACCCCACTCGTCACAATCTTGTGAACACCTTCCTAATGGAGCACAGACTCAGTCAGATGGAGTGGCCTCCATATTTTGCAGATCTCGAATGCATTGAGGATGCATGGGTCATGATAAAATGGGTGGTTTGTAATCGTCCTGTCCCACCAGAAGCGTTACATGGACACACAGAGGACGCCGTAGAGAAATAAGACAAGACCCCACAGGCTTATCTGGACAGCTTGGTAATGAATATGCCTCGCTGCATTCCCCAATCAGGAGGACGGCCAATTAGTTCATAAACAATTTCTTACGAGAAATGACAGTGAGAAGACACTGTAGTGTTTGCAGTGTGATCTTTTGTAAGGTTTCTTTCTTTTGTTTCTCTTTGGCAAGTGGAAATGTTCATCTTCTTCATTTTTGTTTTCTGATGACTTTGTCTGACAGGACAAAATCGGTTCTGTTTCCTATGATGTCCAGTACGGGCAAAACCAAAATAAAACATTTCTTTCGACCGCTGTATTGTGTGTGCTGGAATTTGCTCGTTGCCAATCAGTCGTGACTATGCGAAGAGTTTTCCGTGGCAAGTGTCAGAAGACGCCACGAATTAACAACACCACAGTGAAGGGGTATGAGAATTTTGGAAGAGATGGTTGTTTTTGCGATGTAAAACGTTCAAGCCGACCAAGTGTGTCAGAGCAGTGAATCATGTGAGTAACGAGATGTTAGTCCCACAGAGTATACCTATCAAGCTAGTACTGGATTCATTATCCTCAATCCAACAGTGCGGAAATTCCTTTTTAAGCGATGGTTGGTTGGATTAAAAGAGGGAGGAAAGGGACCAAACTACAAGGTCATCTATCGCTTGTTCCGATTAAAACAATGGCACAAGCGTGAGAATAAAACAAACGAGACTGACAACTCAAAACGGAATGAAAGGAAATATCACAAGAACGATTTAGGGCCACAAACATGTAAGTGGACCAAAGGGGACAAGGAAACTACAGAAACGCAAGAAATGGGATGAAGAGTTTAAAAGAACAAAGCAGATTACCAAGGCTGGCTGACCATGAGAATAAAAAAGGAGAAGCCAGCCACTCTGCAACACACTAAAAAAGTGGTTCAAATGGCTCTAAGCACTATGGGTCTTAAAATCTGAGGTCATCAGACCACTAGACTCAGAACTGCTTAAACCTAACTAACCTAAGGACATCACACACATCCATGCCCAACGCACGATTCGAACCTGCGTTCGTAGTAGCAGTGCTGAAGCGCCTAGACCCGCTCGGCCACAGCGGCCGGCAGCACATTAAAACCTCCACCCTAGAAGCACTAGGGTGAAGGACACAGAGGGACAAAAGGCATGTGCTATTACGTAGATTAAATGGTAAAATCCACCCTCACGAATAAAACGTAAAACTAAATCAGCCGATGAGGCGTTGTCAGATAAAATTATCGGCAACGAGTCCGGTAACCCCAGATTTCATCGCTGGGAAATCAAAGTGGTACAGTGCACCAGAATATGGGCCACTGTTAACCAGGCGCCGCACTGACACTCAGGCGGGTCTTCACGGTGCGGAAGGTAACCGTGGGTCCCT